>NW_015114597.1:49037-57802 GCF_001443285.1 Poecilia latipinna
TATTAACACTGATCCCTAAATATTAACACTGATCCCTAAATATTAACACTAAATATTAACACTGTCTCTTTATGACAAAGTAGTTCCATTAAATCCTCCAACAGGGTTTAATGGAACTACTTCATTAAAAAGATGCAACACAAACAATGAGAGTTCTGTGAAAAGTGTTTGTCCCCTACATGTTTCTGCTTTTAATCCCTCTGACTTTTTAATTAATATTAATAATAATAAAATTAATTTTATTGACATGACTTGAGAAAAACATAAAGAGCAGGTTTTTGATGTTTGTTTCCTTTATTAAAGGAAAAATTTTCAAAATCAACAGAATAAAGATGTACAAACATAAAGACACGATATTACGAGAATAAAGTCAAGATAACACAAGAATAAAACTGTAAAATAAACAATCATATTACAATTAGAGCCATAATAATATGACAGTACAGTCAAATATTACGAGAATATAGTAATAAAATCATCCGGCAATAAAGTCGAATTATGAGAAATAAAATTGTAAAAGTTTGAGAATAAGGTTGCAGTATTACCCTGTAAAGTTGAAACATGAGAATAAAATCATATGACAAAGCCAAATATGACGTCCGCATCAAATTATTATCAGCAGGACTTTGAAGTAATTAATCAACAACTGAATGGAAAAAAACCACAAACTGATCTAGTCACATAGATCTAGATAAATTTATCCAAACTTTTCTCATTAAGACTTTTTATCATAATTTTACAACTTTCTGGGACATTTTGACTTTATTCTCATGATTAAAAACAAATCTCTGATCCTGGCATCAGTACTCTGTATGAAAGTCCTGTGTGGTATTTTCTGTAGTACTCTGTAGTACTGTAGTACTGTAGTAGTACTCTGTAGCACTGTAGTACTGTAGTACTCTGTAGCACTGTAGTACTGTAGTAGTACTCTGTAGCACTGTAGTACTGTAGTACTGTAGTACTGTAGTACTGTACGGTACCACTGAGTCAGACTCTCAGCCTGCAGATGTCTCCTGCACTCGTCCGTTATTCGTCTCTTTTCTCTTTTTTCTTTTTACTGCATTCTTTCCCCTCTGAACCTCCTTTGTGGCCCCGGGGCCCCCCAGCTCCCCATTGTACCCGTCTCCATGGCGACCAGAGCCCTGGCAGGAATCCGCTTCGGCCGCCGTTCATATGCAGATGAGATGCAGAGCGAAACTCTGGAAGAGTTTATGAGGGAAAAACTGAACTTCCCTCAACTCTGGTGTAGGTCCGAAGAGCTGCTGGTCCAGAACCAGGTCCAGAACCTGGTCCAGAACCTGCTGGTCCAGAACCAGGTCCAGAACCTGCTGGTCCAGAATCTGCTGGTCCGGAACCTGCTGGTCCAGAACCAGCAGGTCCAGAACCAGCAGGTCCAGAACCTGCTGGTCCAGAACCTGCTGGTTCAGAACCAGGTCCAGAACCTGCTGGTCCGGAACCTGCTGGTCCAGAACCTGCTGGTCCGGAATCTGTTGGTCCGGAACATGCTGGTCCAGAACCTGCTGGTCCAGAACCAGGTCCAGAACCTGCTGGTCCAGAACCAGGTCCAGAATCTGCTGGTCCGGAACATGCTGGTCCAGAACCTGCTGGTCCAGAACCTACAGAGGAAGTTAGCTAGGAAAGAAAGAAGCTAGTTAGCTACGAAAGAAGCTAACTAGCTAACTGGATAGGAAGAAAGTTAGCTAAATAGCTACAGAGGAAGTTAGCTAGGAAAGAAAGAAGCTAGTTAGCTACGAAAGAAGCTAACTAGATAACTGGATAGGAAGAAAGTTAGCTAAGTAGCTACAGAGGAAGTTAGCTAGGAGAGAAAGAAGCCAGTTAGCTACGAAGGAAGCTAACTAGATAACTGGATAGGAAGAAAGTTAGCTAAGTAGCTATAGAGGAAGTCAGCTAGGAAAGAAAGAAGCTAGTTAGCTATGAAGGAAGCTAACTAGCTAACCAGTTAGTTAGTTGGGAAAGAAGGATGACAGATGGTTGGTTGATTGATTTGTTGGTTGATTGACTAGTTAATTGATTGTTTCATTGACTGGTTGGTGGAATGATTGTTGGGTTAATTGATTATCTGTTTTGGTTTTGTTTTCAGGGTGCGGTTCTTTGAAGGGACGGACATGGTGGCGGACTCCGGCGTCGTCATCGACACGACGATGAGAGGAGGCCGACTCGGCGTTTTCTGCTTCTCACAGGAAAACATCATCTGGTCCAACCTGCGCTACAGATGCAACGGTAAAAACCGCTCCGCCTGCGACTCTGTGTCGCTCGAGACTTTCCTTTAAAACTCTTCTTCTGCTGTTTCAGACACGGTGCCTGAAGACTTCGCAGCGCATCGTCAGCAGTTTCTCATGCACATTCATGTCTGAGCGTGGCAGACAGACTGCAGACACACGGCGGCTCTGTGGGAGCCGAGCGCCTGACTGGGAGCAGGAGAAACAGAAACCAGCCATAATCTCCAGTGTGTCCACCTTTTCCCTCCATGGTCTTAACTCGGCTCTACTGTAAAGCTTCATCGTTTTCGCCCTTTGATTTGGCTGTTTCCGTGAAATAACCCGATCTGCTACCATCAGGAGAAGAGATGTTCCACCATGTTTGCTTCTGTCCTGATGACGGAAAAAGACTCAAAAAGCTCTTTGAGGTCCAGTTTGTTTCTGCTTCTGTCACTGAAAACCCAACAACCATTTGTGTTAACTGTCTCCAAATAAAACATGACACTGGACGTTGCATCTCCAGCTTTTGAGCTCATGAATCGAAGCATTTTCCTTCCGTGTGGAGCACCAGACTCCTTTCTGCGACCGGCTTTAAAACGGAGGTAAATATGTCAAAAAGTCATCAGAGGTTATGACTCACCTGTACGTGTTGCACACCTAACAATAACTATCGCTTACACTGTAAAACATGCATGTTGTCACTCCAAACAACATGGAGCGGGTCAAGCAGTTCCTGCAGTGGAAACGGCAAATCTGGAGGCAGACTGAACTTCAGCCACAGGAGGAGGAAACATGGTGGAAACATGTTCGAATATGTCACACATAGCCATCAATACCAGTTTCACACACTGAAACCACAAAAGAAGAACAGCAAGATGAGGCTAATCAGCTGGAATCAAAGTGTCCTCCATGTTTTATATGTTTTTAATAAACAACCAACCAACAACGGCCCCTTCGTTTTTTTAGGATTTATTCTGAGGCTGACTCTCAAACAGAGAAACAAACACCAGAACCAAAGTTCTGAGACAAAAACATCTCAATCCTAATTATTTATAAATTTCAACAATGTTCTAGAGAAATGTAGAAACAACTGATTTAACCAGTGGTGGGCAGTGCTAACTGTAAAGCTCTGCACTGCCATGGTATTTAATGGAAGCTAATGCTAAAGTGCTAATTATGAACATTAGTTTCACTAATGTTACTGCATTGTAACATTAGCTCAGAATCAGAATACTTGTCATTGTACAAAAGCACAACAAAAATACATCTGCTAATTCTAAAGCTACATCAACAGGTGTTTAGCAGAAGCTAATCTTAAAGCACCAATCATAAACATTACCTCTGCTAACGCCAAAACCCTGCGCCGAGGCTGTATTTAGTGGAAGCTAATGCTAAATTGCTAACATCAATTCAAATTATCTTTGCTCTTGAAAGTCTATAACCCCCGAGAACCAGTTTAATTTTGACATTATCATTTACATATTAAATCTTATGTATAATTTTTATGTTTATATCTTATTTATATCTCTACTGTCTGTTTTTGTTCCTGTATGTTTCTTATTTGAAACATACAGGAACAAAACTTTTCCTGCCAAAATTATGGCGGGAAAACGGAGAACCAAAATTTCAACACAGATGTTGAACTTAAGTCAACTGAAACTTTTAAAAGCAGTTGAGTAAATTAGCATGTTAGAATTTATCCAGAAAAAAGTTATTTAGGAGAAGCTAAGTGTGCTAAGTGATGACTGATTATCTTCAATCAGCGCTAAACAAGAAGTTAGCTGCACTACTAGCGGAAGTGTGCTCACCACTGTGTAGAATAATTCACTCCAGGTTTGACTTGTACAAAAAACACTAAAAAGGCTTTAAATTTCACAAACATAATAAAGGTCTAATAAATTTCAAATAGTTTAAATCATTTTAAACTTTTAGATTTTTTACTGGAGTTGATCAAATTCACTCCAGATTTTTTTAAAAACTGAGAAGTAGCCCTTTAATTTATCACCGTTCATTATAAAAGATACAAACTCAGGCTTTCTTGTTACCCAGCAAAAACACAAAGCATTAAACTGCAGCTGACAGAGACCTGGGGTTTGTGCCGCCCTGGGCAGAGAGCCATGCAGAAAGAAACCTATCCACGCATTAAGCCGACGGTGCGGTGGTGAGGAAAACGTTTTTTTTTTAAGGTTTAACGAGTCAAAAAGAGACATTTTTAGTGAAAATTAAAAAAATTCAAACTCTCGGAGGAAAAGTTTGACTTTCTGATGAGATTCTGAAGTTGTTTACAAACCATCAGCCGATCGCTGCCGTTTCTCGTTTCCTGAAGCCGCCAGACGTCGTGTCACCTGTCCTCCTGGAGGAGAGCGGGGGGTCGCGACCCCTGGGCCGGGGAGGCCGGGACGAGTGCAATATTGGAGGGACATGACAACAGTGCACCGCATCCCGAACCTGCCCGCCCCCGGGAGGAACCTCACCAAACGACCTGGAAGAAAAACATGACCTTTAGCCTCCAAGACTGTTAGCCTTACTGTCCCAGAACCGGCTGGAACCAGAACCAAGACGGTCCAAGCTCAACAGGGACATGCACCACAACTTTTGTAACTTGACTGAAGAAAACTAGAAAAGATTTAGGTGTTTTTAGCAATAAAAACATGATTAGGCGACTTTTTATTTGAAAAAAGTTTTAATAGTGTAAATAACTCAATGGATAAACGCAACATTTACTGTGAAATTAAAGGGAAAGCAGAAAGATTGGTTATTACAAGATGAATACTAACATTTTTTAAAAAATATGTCTCCATCTGCATCAACAATCTACGCTGATGGGAAAATTTCTATCCCATATGGACCACACAAAAAAAGTCCAGGGGCCACAAATGGCCCCCGCGCCTCATCTTGGACACACTTGTCTGAATAATGTAACTCCAGCGGGCAGAATGAGTCGTGTTAGCGTTACACCAGCAGGTTATTTCTGTTTCCAGAAACGTCTCTGATGAATCAGCCGTTGGAGGGAAAACGCGGCCGCATTCCAATTCTTTTGTTTCAGTTCAGCACCAGGATCTCTAAAACCTGATTCTGATCGTTTTCAGACGTTGTTCAGTTTGAAGAATCAGTTTTACATTTAACCAACTGTTTGTGAAAATTAGTTTTATTTATTTATGTTTTCAGTTTTTGGGAAGAAAATGCATCCTAAACCTGTTTTTAACATCAAATTATTTTAAAATCCTAAAAATAAAAAGCTCAAACTTCCATCCACACATAAATAAAAAGTGTTTTGTTACATATTACTTGTGTTGCTGAGCAGCTTGTTTGAAATGAGCCGATAAAATGTTTAATCTTTACTGTTAAAGCTGATCTAAACTGTTAAATATTGTTATTCTTAGTAAAAGTTCAGTAAGTTTTGAGTCTAAATGTTTGATAGAATCGCCTCACCTCCATGCTGGTCCCGCTGCTCCGGTTCTGTGGATCGTCCCGGTCCGTCCGCTCTGTTTTTATCTCCCTCCTCCTCCTCTTCCCACCCTGAACTCCAACAAAGACCCGGAGCTGCTCAGCGAGGCGTGCAGGGGCCCCGCGTTCAGGGGAATTAACCTGTTTGACCCTGCGGGGCCGCCGTCGATCCACCGCCGCGAACTTTACGTTAAAAATAAATAAATAAATAAATAAAAAGCTTCAGGTGAGGCGGGAACACCTGAACCTCATTCACCTGCAGAAGCAGCGCATCCTAGCTGCAGGTGGAGCGCAGAGGGCGCCCCCTGCAGGAGGAGTATCACCGGAGCAGAGTGGTGCTGCCCCCTGCTGCCTAGCCGCAGGTACTGCAGCGCAGGTTCCTCTTTGTTAATGATTTATTATTGTTTATCAGAGCTTAAATGGTTCCGTCCAGAAACATCTCAGCAATTTAAACTTTGGTTCCGGACTCAAACCGAACTGGAAGAATATGTCTTCAGTCCCAACAGCAAAAGTAAATAAACAAATAAACAAACTAATAAACAATAAATACATTAGCTGAACCCATATAATTGTTTAACTAATAGGTGGACTTTATAACTAATTATATTAATCAATTCATTGCATTGTTGTCTTATAATTACATTTATTAAATTATTACAATCATGTATATTTAAATGCTTTTTTAAATTAGAATACTTGCTTGATTTATAAATGTATTATATTAATTTACATCTGGTGCATTCTCTCTTTTTATTTATAGTTAATTACAGAAATTAAAATCCTGTATAATTTGTACTATTTTATCTAATTAATGGTTTGATTTATAATTATTATATTTACTACAATAAATATAATTATTTATTCTTTTATTTATAGATAATACATTAAGTAGAATCTTGCATAATTTATATTATTTTATTTATTATAAATGCCACATTAAAAAATATAAAATAATATTGCTTTGATTTATTAATGTATTGCATTCTATTGTTATTTTCAATCAATTACATACTTTTTAAAATTATAATTCTGTGAATTTGCATTATTTAATTATTTATTATGAATAATTTCTGGATTCATAATTAAGTTATGACAATAATTAATGTTTTTGGTTATTTTCTTACTCATGAATAATCATATTAAGTCATAAATAATACATTTTAGTTATTATCCAGTCACATTATCATAACATTTCCAAACCTCCATAAAATATATTTCACTTTTTCTTGTTTAAATACTAAAGTAACCAAGTAAAGCATCAGCAAGACTGTCTGACACTGCTTGAAAAATACTGTTTTCACTTGTGTTTCTGTGCTCTGGTGGCCAAGCGATGATATTGACACTTTTGTTTCTTTGTGCAATGAAGAAACAGTCCGTCCATATCCCGACCCAGAGAAACCTCCAGAACCTCCTGGAGGTTTTTTTTTACTGTCATTGTGCGATGACCGTAAAATAAGTCTAAGTCTAAATTATTTATTCCAGGTGAATTCAGTTTTACTGGGGGGTTTTAAATCTGTTTTTCTCAATAAAATTACATTTTTAATGCAGAAAATGAACATTTTATCTTTACTCTGAAGCTTGCAGATTATTTCAGATTAAATCAGATTTTAATCTGTCAGAATAAATAAATAATTAGAGAAACAATTTATTTCAAACTTCAACATGATGTTACCAACAGAGTTCAGCTTCTGGAATAAAAATAGACTGTTGCAATGTGTGTGTGTGTGTGTGTGTGTGTGTGTGTGTGCGTGCGTGCGTGCGTGTGCGTGTGCGTGTGTGTGTGTGAGGACAGTTGTCGTGCAGCAGGTGGTCGTTGGAGATTTATTTAGCAGCAGCAGAAGCTCCCAGTCAGCTGTGAACTTCCTGAGGCTCAGACCAGAACCGGACCGGAACTGGAGTGGAACCGGACCTACCCAGCCCGTCAGAACCAGGTCCGGGTCTCCAGGAGGTTCTGGAGGTTTCTCTGGGTCAGGATATGGACGGACTCTGATCCGGAACCAGCTGCAGGTAAAGCAAACACATAGGAGGTGAAAGCGGGTCGGGTTCAGCGGGAACACGCAGAGGTTCTGGTCGGCCCAAGCATACAGCTGCTGAAAAACATCCAGAACTTTGATTTTATTCACTTTAAACCAGAAATATGTGATTACTAAGCAACTGGACGGAACGTTTAATGTGTTTTATATGTCTAAAAATCCTAAATTCAATCAAATTCAAGCTTTAAAAACTTGAAATGTAAGTCAAATAAAAGTAAAACCTGACAATCTGTAGTTTGATACTTTTATAAAAATGAACAAATATTCAATAAAGCAGGAGGATCAGATTGTCATGAGATGCAGTCAAGTATTTCTGTCTGCGAAGCAGCTGGAGTTTAAATTTAACTCAGATTCACTCAGAGGTTTAGCCGCTTTGGTTCCATTCAGACATAAAAGTTTATTTTAAAAGCAAAAAACAGAAGATTAAATAGGAAAATGTAAGGATCTCATAAAAGTCGAAACATTAAAATGAAAAGAAATTATAAAAATTATGAATCTGCGACAGTTTGATGGCTGTACATAGAAAAAAAAGGAGTAGGAATTTTACAATAATTCTGAGAAATTTTCTAGAAAAAATGTCTGAGATTGAAAATTGGAAAATTTGCTACCTAAGTGGTAAATCTGATGTTGTTTGTGCTAATCAGAATATAATTACAGATATATCAATGTGTTAACACGTCTGGTCATAAACTAACTTGTGAGTTCTGGAATAAATGTGATGAAGCTGATTTTATGTTAAAATGGCTTGCCGTACTCCGGTTTTGTGTTTGATAGTTTAACCAATGGCAGCAGTGTTGCGGTAAGCCCCGCCCCCTGCACGCTGACGTTTGGTAGAATCAGTTGAAAGTCCACATTAAAACACACGCAGAGGCTCAGAGCTGGTCAGATGATTATGGAACTACATTGGGGCCATAAAGTTTGTTCAAATGAAACAAAAAAAAAAGTTTTGAAATCTGAATCAGAAAAAAGTGAATCTGAAAAGTTTTTTTTTTTTTTTTTTTTTTAAAACCTTTTTGCCAACGTTTTATCTTTTGGGAAGTTTAATCCCCTCTGTGCCACAAACCAG
>NW_015114597.1:61045-64475 GCF_001443285.1 Poecilia latipinna
AATAAATTTTCTTGAAAGGAAACAAAAAAAAAAATTTTGAAATCTGAACAAAAAAAAAATAAATTTAAAAAGTTTTTTTTTTTTTTTTTTTTTTACAAACTTTTTGGCACCGATTTTTCTTTTTGGAAGATTAATCTCCTCTGTGCTCCAAACCAGCAGCTGGTTCTGGTTCTGACTCGGCTCACAGACTCAATTCCTCTAGGCCACAGGTGTCAAACTCCAGTCCTGAGGGTCGCTGCCCTGCAGCGTTTAGATGCATCTCTGCTGCACCACCTGAATGGAATAACTGTCATTATCAAGGCTCTGGAGACCTGACCTACACAATGAGGGTCATTAAGCCATTTCATTCCAGCGTTTTTTACCTGATCTAGACCATGGAAACTGACGGGAAACGACTCGGCTGGAAAAACGCGACTCCCAGCTGAGCCACGTTTTCCCAGTGACACTGAGCCACTGGTTGCCATGGTGACTCCTTAAGGGGGAGGAAGAAGGACCCACAGCATCACTCCACCAATAGTCACTTTCTGCAGTATTTTCTTACCGGTTGAACAGAACCGCCAGGTCCGATTTCTCCAGAACCAATCAGAGCTGAGATCTGATGGGAGAGGATGACAGAGTGGGCGTGTCTCTTTGCTCTCTGATTGGATGGAAAACAGGAAGTACTCCAGCAGTGGAAGGCAGGAAGGTCTAAGTTAGGATGGAGAAACCGGTTAAATCCGAAAGGTCCTGGATAATTCACCAGGTTAGAACCAACATCACAGTTTGGAAAATCCTCAGAGTTAAACCGGGTTGGGAAAAGTCCAGTTCCTGTGACCCAGTTGGACTCTGATGATGGTTCTGGTGGTTTTGGTGGTTGAGATACGGTGGACCAAACAGAACTGGGTCTCATGACACTGATCAGTTCAGAGGAATTAGATTTACCCAGTAGATGACTGAGCAACATATAGTGATGTTGATACTCATCACTAGTAAATCAACTATGGCATGATTTATTCCATCCCATAAATCCATCAGCGTCTCCATGGAAACGAGCTCCTCTCATGACCAGAGGGTCTCCAACAGCTGAATGTGTGACCTTCTGTGACCTCTGTCATCTCTCAGGCCGCTGGTTGCTACCGATGGAGACGCGGTTGCCATGGAAACATTGCATCCACCTGACTCTGCTGCTGGTCCAGCTGCGTTTACCTGAAGGTACAAAGTCAGAAACTCACTGGGAAATTTCCACAGGCTAAAACTGTTGCATCACTTTGAGATCATTTTTAAAGTGCAACTTAACCCTGTGAAAGTAAAGGCCCGCCCCCAAATTTAGAGTAACGCCACGAAAGTGGGCGGAGCCAAGAGACACGGAGGGGGGGTGGCCACGTCTGGGTATGATTGGAGGTTGTTGGAAGGGGCGTGGCCACAACTGGCGGCGAACCCAGTGGAGCGGCGAGCGACGGGGCCGCCGCGTCCTGACGGTGCGGACCGACAGTCCCGGCCGGCACGCCGAGATCCGGGCGGCGTACATCGGTACGCTGTTGGTGGTGCGGCAGAGCGGCCGCTCGCTCGGCCTGTCCGTCCGCTCGCCCCGCGGCGTCCTGGAGGCCTTCCACCCGGACCACGACCTGCAGCTGTGCGTGTGGGGCTGCCCTGCCTCCCACAGGGTGGACGCGCTGCGCCCGCCGCCGCAGGCCGCCGGCGCCGCGGAGGCTCATTGCGCCGCGCTGCTTCCCACTGTTTCTAAATAATCATTAAGTTGGCTGCTGTCCTTTCGCTTGTCCATGGCCACGCCCCTTCCAACAATTGGAGGTTGTTGGAAGGGGCGTGGCCATGGACAAGAGAAAGGACAGCAGCCAACTTAATGATTATATAGAAACAGTTTTCTCTCTATAAAAAGCAAATCTGCTGACTTTGCAAAAACAGGACCACTGATAAATTTAGCAATTTTTCGTTAAAAAAAGCAAATTGCAAAAAATCTAGCTACTTTTTTTTTCCAAAACATAACTAACGACAGTAAATCTGGTGACATTTTTAAAAAGCGACTAGCGACATATTTAGCCACTTTATGTTAAAAAAAGTGAGTACTGACAAATTAGCTACTTTTTCTTTAAATAAAAGAGACGAAACAAAAATAAATGTTTTTCTAAAATAATAACTAGCCAAAAATCTAGCAATTTGTTTTTCCAAGAACGAAACGAGCAACAAATTCAGGCACATTGGAAACGTTTGGATCACTCTACAGTCAGACAGCTGAATAAATAAACACACTTCTACCAGGCTCTGCCGGTCTGAATCTTTATTTATGAAAACGGTGGATTTGTTTCCAGCATCGTTTTCAAAATAAAAGCCCAGATTAAAACCAGACTTTATGACCATATGAAGCCTTCTCTCCTCAGTGGGAGCTTCCTGTCGGATCCTGAGGTGTAACTCTGAGTTTGTTGCTGCGACCGTCCACCTGAGCGGCGGTGGCGACGCGGCGCTCAGCAGCGACTCGGCGTACTGCAGTGCGCTGCGCTCCTACAGCCTGTGCACCAAGCGGATGGCGCGGCCGTGCCGCGGAGACCTGGCCTACCACTCAGCAGTGCAGGGCATCGAGGACCTGCTGATCCAGCACCGCTGCCCGCGGGCGGGGCCCACGGCCCGGCCCTGGCCCCGCCCACAGGGCGCCGTGTCGGGGGACGCCTGCCTCTACGAGCGGAGCTTCATCATCAGGGAGGGCCGGGCGCCGGAGTACCGGCACTGCAGCGTGTTCGGAGACCCGCACATCCGAACCTTCAGCGACGACTTCCACACCTGTGCGGTGCAGGGGGCGTGGCCTCTCATCGACAACGACTACCTGTATGTGCAGGTCACCAGCACGCCAGCCAGTCACGGGACGCACCACACGGTCGTCACCAAGGTGGGTCAAAGTTCAGCTGGCAGCTTTCATTTACCTGCGTCTCTGCTGGCAGATGATTGGCTGCCTAGACTAATAGTTCCAACTAAATATTTAACTTAATTATTGGAACTAAGCTAATATTAGCTCTAGCTAAATGTTTAGTTAAGTTGGAGCTAAGCTAATATTAACTCTAGTTAAATGTTTGGTTGAGTTGGAGCTAAGCTAATATTAGCTCTAGTTAAATGTTTAGTTAAGTTGGAGCTAAGCTAATATTAGCTCTAGCTAAATGTTTAGTTAAGTTGGAGCTAAGCTAATATTAGCTCTAGCTACATGTTTGGTTAAGTTGGAGCTAAGCTAATATTAGCTATAGCTACATGTTTGGTTAAGTTGGAGCTAAGCTAATATTAACTCTAGCTACATTTTTGGTTAAGTTGGAGCTAAGCTAATATTAGCTTCTAGCTAAATGTTTAGTTAAGTTGGAGCTAAGCTAATGTTAGTTCTAGTTAAATGTTTAGTTAAGTTGGAGCTAAGCTAATATTAGCTCTAGTTAAATGTTTAGTTAAGTTGGAGCTA
>NW_015114597.1:68233-68696 GCF_001443285.1 Poecilia latipinna
GGAGCTAAGCTAATGTTAGTTCTAGTTAAATGTTTAGTTAAGTTGGAGCTAAGCTAATATTAGCTCTAGTTAAATGTTTAGTTAAGTTGGAGCTAATACTATATTATATATAATATTAGCTCTAGCTACATGTTTGGTTAAGTTGGAGCTAAGCTAATATTAGCTCTAGCTACATGTTTGGTTAAGTTGGAGCTAAGCTAATATTAGCTATAGCTACATGTTTAGTTAAGTTGGAGCTAAGCTAATATTAGCTCTAGTTAAATGTTTGGTTGAGTTGGAGCTAAGCTAATATTAGCTCTAGCTAAATGTTTAGTTAAGTTGGAGCTAAGCTAATATTAGCTCTAGCTAAATGTTTAGTTAAGTAGCTAGAGCTTAATGTTTAAACATGTAGCTAGAGCTAATATTAGCTCTAGTTAAATGTTTGGTTGAGTTGGAGCTAAGCTAATATTAGCTCTAGTTAAAT
>NW_015114597.1:71485-88416 GCF_001443285.1 Poecilia latipinna
TTAGTTAAGTTGGAGCTAAGCTAATATTAGCTCTAGTTAAATGTTTAGTTAAGTTGGAGCTAAGCTAATATTAGCTCTAGCTAAATGTTTAGTTAAGTTGGAGCTAAGCTAATATTAGCTCTAGTTAAATGTTTGGTTGAGTTGGAGCTAAGCTAATATTAGCTCTAGCTAAATGTTTAGTTAAGTTGGAGCTAAGCTAATATTAGCTCTAGCTAAATGTTTAGTTAAGTAGCTAGAGCTTAATGTTTAAACATGTAGCTAGAGCTAATATTAGCTTAGCTCCAACTTAACTAAACATTTAAATGTTTAGTTAAGTTGGAGCTAAGCTAATATTAGCTCTAGTTAAATGTTTGGTTGAGTTGGAGCTAAGCTAATATTAGCTCTAGTTAAATGTTTAGTTAAGTTGGAGCTAATACTATATTATATATAATATTAGCTCTAGCTACATGTTTGGTTAAGTTGGAGCTAAGCTAATATTAGCTCTAGCTAAATGTTTATAGTTAAGTTGGAGCTAAGCTAAACTAAATTTTCTTCCCGCCTTGCGCCCTCTCTCTGTCTCAGATCACCATCATCTTTAAGAGCTGGCGGCAGTGTACCGACCAGCAGCTGTACCAGGCGGAACTGGACCACGTTCCCGCTGCCTTCGCCGACGGCTCTCAGTGGAGCGGCGAGCGACGGGGCCGCCGCGTCCTGACGGTGCGGACCGACAGTCCCGGCCGGCACGCCGAGATCCGGGCGGCGTACATCGGTACGCTGTTGGTGGTGCGGCAGAGCGGCCGCTCGCTCGGCCTGTCCGTCCGCTCGCCCCGCGGCGTCCTGGAGGCCTTCCACCCGGACCACGACCTGCAGCTGTGCGTGTGGGGCTGCCCTGCCTCCCACAGGGTGGACGCGCTGCGCCCGCCGCCGCAGGCCGCCGGCGCCGCGGAGGCTCATTGCGCCGCGCTGCTTCCCACCCGGGACGTCTACTACCACGCATGCGTGTTCGACCTGACCGCCAGCGGGGACCTGAACTCCAGCGGAGCCGCGGTGGCCGCCCTGCTGGACGCCCGCAGCATGACCGGCAGCGGGCAGGGCGTCCACCTGCTGCCCGTTGCTGCTGCGGGACCAGCGGGGCCGCAGCCGCCGCTGGTCCCGCTCAGCATGCTGGGAGTTCTGGGCGGGGCCTGGATCACCTGCTGCTAGTTACATTCACTCAATTACATTCAGAGTAAGTTTTTGAGATCAAAATAAAGTACTTTTAGGAGTATTTTTACAACGCTATACTTTTTACTTTCAGGTGAGTGATTTCATTATGAAGTGTCGTCACTGTAGAGTAAAACTTCTGGATCCTCCACAGTGAATAACGTCACTGAATGAAGAACAGACTTATACCATTTGTAAAATCAAATAAAACGTTTACAGCAAAAGTTTAGTTTTAGTTGAGTTTAGTTTTCACTATGTTTAATTTGTTACTAAATACTTGTTATCAAAATAAATATTTAATTTGGAGCTAAATATTTAGTTTTGAAACTAAACTAAATATCTAGCTTGTGAATTAAATATTTAGTCTGGAACTATATGGCTGAAATATAACTTTAAAAAATGAACACCCACATTTCTTTGACAGTCTAAATAAACTAAACTTTTGCTGTTAGTTTTTTAGTGTAACTATGCAAACGGCGCCTCGTATGTTTTAACCAATCGCCATCAGAATCAGACACACCTGCAGATTTTGTTAAATTGAAAGAAACAAATTTTGAAAAAAAAATATTTCTTGAGTTTTGCTGTTTTCTATGTATTTATATAAATTATTGTCAATCTGGTTTTTAAAATATCAACATTTTCTCATAACTTTATGTTTTGGTTTGTCTGATTATGCAAGTCTTTAATAGGAAATGATGTTTTTTTCAGTTACTCAGCACTTCGGTTTCCTTTTAACCAAAAGTTTTTTTCCTCTAACTTGAGTAATTTCTTGGACGGCTATTTTTTACTTTTACTGGATAAAAACATTTCAGGTTTTCTTACGCTTCCCCCCACTGGACGTCAGGAAGCTGCAGAAGGTGATGCCTGTCTTCATCGTTTTGATGCAGCTGGAATAAAATAAAAATCCAGTTTTTCAGTTTTCATGGACACTCAAACATCTCGGCGCTCCATAGTTCAAAAACTATATTTGTTCTCAGCTGCTGCACATTAATCTGATTCTCAGGACAGTTTCCAGGGTGTTTCATAAAAACAATTCATTTCTTTTTCATCAGTCACTTCTGAGTGACTCAGACTTCAGCTGCACTCCCCTCTGTGTTTCTGTGTTTGGAGTAAAAATAGATTTTCAGATCATCAGAATCGTCGGTGCAGTTTTGGTTCTGCAGAGGATCCAGTCGGACCTTTAGACCAGCAGAACTTTAAGGAAACAGCTTAAAATGGCTGTTTTTATTTTAAAGCACATTTCAGCAACAAACTGATGCAAAAACAAGCAAAGAACTTTATGTTGATGGAAAGTTGAAAAACAGACTAAAATTATTTATTTATTATTTATCAAAGACAGCTCTCAGCAAAATAGTTGTTTAACTTTGATCTAGAGGAGGCGCAGCATGCTATCTGCACCTTTTCAGATGTTAAATACGTTTTGTTTTGTACTTGGAGCCTTGGTGAGCAGTAACGTTGAATTTAGTCTCAGTCTGTCCAGTTTATTCCCCGTTACAGTTTTTAAACTCTACTCTTCAGTCTTTGTTGTAGATTTGCTAAACAAAGTCATGAACTTCCAGCTAACCAGTTTCACAAATCCGCCATTTTTTTCTTGCAGAGATTTTTTTTACTCCAAATTCAGGGTTGCCAAAATTACAAGTAAACAAATAAAAATATTTGGTTTTTGGTTGTATTAACCCACACAACATATTGATATGACATCCAGGCTGTTTTGCTAGCAGTAGCATTCTGCTAATGTTAGCATGTGTGCTAGCATTTATGTGTTAGCACACATGCTCTTAATCAATCTGTGTTGAATAATCTCAATTGAAGAACCAGAACAAAAAGTATTTCTTGTTTTGCATTGATTGTATTGATTGAATTATTTTTCCTGCTAGTCAGAATATGAATGCAGATCTTACATTTTCAGTCAGAATCAAGAAAATGTAGCTATGTCGAGTCAAAACTACGTTTTAAGTATCTGTAATGTAATTAGTCAGAAGAAACTGATTTCACGTTAAAACTGCCTGACATAGATACTATATGTCCACTTTGAAAGAGTCAATGTTTCAGCAGTTTTGCAGTTTTCTGGACGTCTGTTCCAGATCGGTGGTTCTGGTTCTGGGGATGAAGAACCAGAACAAAAAGTATTTCTTGTTTTGTATTGATTGTATTTATTGACAGAATTTGTTAAGTTTTTCTTACCCTTGTTTTGTGGAAGCTTGAACGTAATAAACCTGCATTTCTTCCCCCAGTGATTTACTGGATTCGATCATCAGCTCATGAATATTTATATTTACCCCAGAGAAAGTGGTGGGAGTGAATTCATCATAAAAACTCAGAGGAATTTCTGAATGTTTTTCAAAAGGAAACCTTTCATCACAGCGACCGACTCCCAGGCCCAGAAGTGGCCTAAGCTCCACCTGCCAGGTGCTGCAGAGACCTGCCACCGACCTGCCGGTGAAATCAAACATGTCAGACATTTACGGTAACATGCATTCTGCAAGAAAGCTCCAGATAAATTCAATCTGAGTCATGAAAGTAAGAAGAAATTTATCACTAATCCGGCCATTATTGATGTCTTTGTGTTAATTTCCCCAACCCCGAGAATCAGAGGATCTGAGTGTCAATATGCTTAATGCAATTCACCATTACAACAACCGCTCAGCAGCGCCGTGTGTGTGTGTGTGTGTGTGTGTGTGTGTGTGTGGTTTAGAAACCAGTCAGAGCAGCAGAATGAAGAACAATGATAATGACAGATGATGATGATTTATGAAAACGTCTCATGTTTACATCCGCTGGTTTTTAATGTCTTGTGGAATGAAAAAGTTTATTCAGGCCTGATTTTCTTTTAATTTTTATGTAATAGAAACACAGCAGTATTGAAATGTTTTTTGCAACATTAGCAGAATATTAAAGATTTGTAATAATACATTTTATTTGTAGGCACCTTTCTTGACACTCAAGGTTTAACATAAAAACAAACACAAAATTGAAATACATAGTAAAAATTAAGTACAAAACAAGATTTAAAAAGAATGCAATTGCAATCAAGGAGTGTTGAAAGCGATGGGTTTGATTATCGACTTGAAGTGTGGCACAGAGTCGATGTTACGGAGATCAGGTGGGATGTGAGAGATTGAATCGGTCCGTGTGATGATATTTGTACTAATTGTAATTTGTGGAGAGTTTTCTGTGGCAGACCAAAGAGAATTACAGGAATCTAAAGTGACCAGACTGTGGACCAGAACAGCAGTGGACTGAGAAGGACGGAGACGACAAACAATTCAAGAGATATTACAAAGGAGAGGGCGACACCTGCTTAACCTGACGGAGGGAAAAGTGGAGGAGCTATTAGGTTAACTTAGCATTGATTAAGTACCAATTAAGAAAAATTCAGTTTTATTGCAATTTAAGAAAGTTAAGAGTGAACCAGTGTTTTATTTCAAGAAGGCAATCAGTGAGGGATGAAAGTAGAAGCATAGAATCTGGTTTGGTTGAGAGGTGAAGCGAGTCATCCACATAGCAGAGCCCTGAGGAACACCTGAGGTACCGGGAGCAGACCGAGAGGAACGGCTGAAACCAGTTCAGAGGTGAACTCAAATACCAAGACAGGATTTAATGTCAAGTAGGATGTTATGAGAGATTGTATGAGAGGCTGCAGTCAGAGTTTGGATAATAAACCAGAGTCAGCAGCAAGAGGAGGTCACTGTAACTCTAAGAAGTGCTGATTCGGTACGGTGGACGGAAACCAGGTGGGAATCGGTCATTTAATTATTGCTGGAGATGAAAATGAAGTTGGGCAGCAACTGTTGTTTCAAGACAGGCTGAAGATCTGAGTTTTGAATTAATTTGGTGACGTCATCGACCGAGTGGAGGCTGAAGACCCAAAATTAATTAGTAGAGAGAACTGGAACTGGAACTGATAACATTAAGGCAACAGTGGGTAAAAGTTGCTGTTGGACATGTGCCATGCAAGAAAACTGATACCAGAGTGTTACAAGAATCAGAGGAAATCAGGAAGAGAATCTAGATCAGCGTTTCCCAACCCTGGTCCTCGAGGCTCACTGACCTGCATGTTTTAGATGTTCCCCTGCTTCAGCACACATGATTTCAACTGATGGCTGATTAACAGGGTTTTGCTGAATTGCAATCATCTGAATGGGGTGTGTTGAAGCAGGGGAACATCTAAAACATGCAGGTCAGTGAGCCTGGAGGACCGGGGTTGGAAAACGCTGATCTAGACCACAGGTGTCAAACTCCAGTCCAGGCCGCCGCCCTGCAGCTTTTAGACTCTGCTGCAGCAGCTGAACAGAATAATCAGGTCGTTAAGGCTCTGGAGAGCTGATCTACACCAGAGGAGGAGATGAAGCCATTTGATTCCAGTGTTTTGTACATGAGGCACATCTAAAAACTGCAGGACAGCAGAGCACTGGAGTTTGACTTCCTGCTCTAGAGGTTTGATAAAGTACAGAAAACAAGACTTTGGTGTTACCAAACATGTCATGCTAAGCTAGTTAGCAAAGACACGAATGTTTGTTTCATCTGTTCTAGTTTGATGATATTAGGAATAAACCAATCCTTTCATTTCTGTTCGAACGTTTTGTTTTTCAAATATTTAAATTAAATCTTTAATGTCTCAAAAAGAGCAAAAAGTTGATGATGCAAAGTTTTCTCTCATTCTCTTTACAAAATATCTCGATCTGTTACAGGTTGCAAGGTTCATGTTTTTATATTTGGATACATTTTTTTGTGATTTTCAAATTTTAAGATATTATTTGACTTCTGCATTATTTGTGTTTGTAAAGGCAGCAGATATGTCGTCCAGTTTGAATTTATCTTGATTAATTTTGCACACCAGTGACTTTCTGTTTCTATGTATATTTAACACCTATAAATAACTAAGCATCAACCAACCACCCTTACAGATGCAACTTTACACACAGAACAGGTCATCTGCATCTGATGTAAAGACAATAAAAGTGTCTACTGTAAAGAGAAATAAAACGCTCCGTTTGTTTCGTTCTGATCTGGATTCTGACTGCAGACGTTTGTGTCACAGTTTGGCAGCTAAAACTTTAGATTATGTAAATTTATAGTTAACTGACTTTCTGGTGAATCATTTGCTGCTTGTCATGTGTGTGGTTGTTTTGTGGCTGCAGTGAGCCGCCGGCCTGCAGCAGGACTCGTCTTGTCCTGCTGCAGGCCGGCGGCTCACAGCAGGACAAGCTTCAACACATGGAGCGTTTACGACAGAGGAATCTCTCCGCCTTCCTGGGAATGTGGGCAGGGTAACGCGTAGGGATGATGCAGCATTTCATCACCGTTGGAGGAAAAATGAAACTGTGCTGACTGGCTGCAGGACGGCTGGGTTCTAGAGGTCCAGATCAATAAAAGGAGGCAGGAAGAGTCGACTGACGAATGAGTCAGAGTTCAGCAGGACCGGACCGGGACGCAGGAAACCCTGAATCATTCTCCATCAAATTAGAGCAGAAACATTTAAATTCATTTTATATTCAAAATCCCTCAAGCTGGAGGTCAAAGGTCAGCATGCAGCCAAAATACCCTGACCCTGAAGTCCTGTCGTCTCTTATCTGAGGATGTAAAACATAAACACTGTAAAAACACAAACTGTAAAAACACAAACTGTAAAAACACTAAATGTAAAAACACTAAATGTAAAAACACAAACTGTAAAAACACTAAATGTAAAAACAAGTGCTATAGTTTAGTTTCTGGTGCGACAATCTGAGTTCACCTGTAATGAGAAAAACAAACGTATGAGGAACTTTTCAGCACCAAGTGAATAAATAATTTCTTAATATGGATGAAAATTTACAAATAAATTCATTTATAACAAAACATTTTCCCCCATGAAATAATCTGACAATGGAGCGAGAACGTTTTCATCAACGTGGAGGCGTTATTTACCACAATAATACTTGGCAGCATGTGTTGTTTGTGGTGAATGAGATCAAAGTTGATGTTCTAACAGTAAAAATGGTTTATTGCAGATGTTGAGTTTCTGCTGAGTTCCTCGGACGTCTGCTGACATGTTGGTCCCGGAGTGAGTCAGAGAAAGTGATGAGCATTTCTGTGAAATGTGAAAAAGCAGGAAGGTGTGAATTCCTGCATCCCATCATGTGAGGAAACATGCAAAACTTTCCAACTCTGATGTCAAAGCTTCTGAGAAGATGGCAGGAGGCTTCCGAAGAACGAGCTGCGATGATGGAGGATAAATATGAGCTGCTGCAGCCGGGAGCATCCACAGCACCAGCAGCTCGGGTCGGGACCAGAACCAGGACCAGGATCAGAACCAGGGCCAGGGAGACACCGGAGCGCTGCATCTTCACCGCTGCTTCAGCCTCCAACAGAGGAAAACAAGTCAGTTCTTTCTGCCTCTTCATGTCCAGATTTGATCTGGTTTCTGTAGAAACGTTTTCTGATTAATGAAGTCAGAATAGATCAGAGGAAAATAATGTTATTTTATGAGACTAAAACGATTTCGTTTCTGAATTTTCTGGAAGTTAAATTAGTTTCATTTCTGCAGCAGCAAGTTCTTAAACAAATTAAAATAAATTATTAGCATCTTATTACATTTCTTTTTTCATAATTTGACAAAAATAAACATTTTGGGGTCATGAATGAAAATCTAAATTTATGTTTAAATTTCTACCATCGTCTTCTTCCTTACTATTTTTTAATACTTTTAATGTTTCTATGTGTCTTTATGTCTTTAGTTGTTTGTTTTTAATAATTTTGTTTTCTGTTGAGATGTTTATGAATTATATTTGGTAAAAAACAAACAAAAAAAACAATTAATAGACATAACTGAACTGAAATATCACAAGATTTTAACTTTATTTTCTAACAAGGAAATTAAAACCTTTTTGTTTATTTATTTCCATAAAAAACTGTTTAAAATATTAAAATAAAAAATAAAATGTGGTAACACTTTATTTGGTTTGTGCATAAAAGTGACATGACATCTGCCGTAAACATGAAGGAGTTTTTATGAATGTTCATGACTGTTGTTATTAGAAAGTTTAGTGGAAGGAAAAACTTGGTAGAAAAGGTGCACAAGCAGCAGGAATCACTGTAGCCTATGAAGCAAAACCTGAATAGTGAATTTATGGTGTGTTGTTGAGAGGAAGATGAGCGATATCAGAACTAACTGGACTTCCAGAACCTCAGCTGAACCTCAGCAGAACATATATATATATATATATATATATATATTTTTTTTTTAAACAATTATTATTGTGAGAAAATCATGAACATTCTTCCAAAGTGAAGAATTGGATTCCTGTGAATCAGTCTGGGTGGAACAGTTTCCATAAAACTTGTTTCACTTTGGAGTTAAATGACAGAACAAACATATTTTTTTGATGCTCTCTGACTTATTGGATGCAGCTGGAAACGGATGGCGTCATGTTGTGGAGCCGTTTCAGGCAGAAGCAGCCGATCCAGAGTGATGGATGTTTTCAGCAGCAACTGGTCGGTTCCGGTGGGAATCGATCTCTGAGTTACTGTAATGTTTCCATGAGTCACTGCAGCGCCTGGCCCAGAAGAACCCAGAAACATTCCAGCATCTGGTCTTAATGCTCAGCAGCTTCCAGCCCGAAACACGACACCCAAAAAACCACCGACTGTGAATTTTACATGTTTAAACACAAAAAATGCATTAATGTAGAATATTTTAAATTCAGGTGCAAAAAGGTTCAGGATTTATTTATTTCATTTTAAGGTATAAAAAACAAACAAAAAACAATTTTTAAGACTTTTTGTTGTTTTCTACAGACAATCAAAAACGTTAAAAACAGCATAAAAATTTTGGACAGATTTAGTTAAAATAAAAGAAATATACACAAAAATATCAACAGAAACATGAAAATAGAGAAAATTCAGTTTATCAGAAGCTGCTATATCTGCATTATTTACAGCATAAATAATAAACTAAACATGTTATAACAACATTCCTTTAAATAAAAAGCCTGAAGCATGTCGGACCGACCCGCTGCTCATTTTGATTAACTGGATCATAGTTGGATTTTAAAAAAAAAAAAAGATGCTTAATAGTTTAGTTTTTTTACTGAATCTGAACCAGATGAAGCTGAAACTACTGGAGGTTTATTTTTTATCATAAATGTAAAATGTTTATATTTTTGTTCAGTTTTGGCTTCTTGTGTTGTTCTGTCACTAACTGCCTTTTCTTGAATCTGATTATTCAATCACTAATTTAGCTGACAATTATTCTAATAATCAATTAGCCAGATTAATAATTCCAGCTGTAATGAATTGTACGCGGTTATAACGGGCTCCTCGCCCGTCGACCAAGTTGACAGTTTTTTCAGGATGTTTGTTTTCTCCTAGCTATGATGTCATAAACAGGTACACAACTTCTGTTAGTTTTTTAGCAGCCAGCCTAGCCTTGTCTGCACAATTTGGAGGTGTTTACGCAGCTCCTCTCTCTGTGCGCAGCAGCTAGCATCTTGTTTCTGGGAGGCCTAACTAAGGCTGCTTCTCTTGCAGTGACTTGCCGTCTCGTTTGCTTCCTGTACCTGGGCTTGTGGGCGGAGCTTGTAACGGCGATGCCAATGAGCTGGACGTCGTCAGTGAACGCTGACGTGCGAAGCCTAGCCGGGAGCCTGGATGCGGAGCTGCAGAATTACAGCCGCTTGCTGAACGAGTCGGTGAGGCTCCATCTCTGGTCTCCGTCCAGCAGAAACTCGCCGGTGGTTTTAATCTCACTCTGTTTCATTCTGTTGTGTTTTTCACAGAAACACTTTAAAGGCCTGCAGTCTCTGGAGTGTGAAGAGACTCCGGTCCTCTGGAGCAAGGTGAGCTGGAAACAGGCGCTGGATTCGGGGCTCCGTCTCGCCTTCATGCCAGGATTTCCTGTAAATGTGTCGGTTATCATAAGACATCCCTGGTTTAGCAGAGGACACGATTCCTCTATTGGCTGCTGAGAAAGTGAAAAATGATTAGCTACAAAGATGATAATTATTTGATTGTGACGCACTTTGGTGTCAACAAACAACAACCAGATGTCCAAACTATCTTTGCTTCTCTGAGTTCTTGCCACAATTTATATGTTTGCTCTTTGCCCCCCGGCCCCGAGATCTGCTTTTTGTCATTTCTTAGTTGTGGTTTTTTTAGGATGAAACAATAAGAAAATAATAAATCTGGAAACTTCTCTTTGGCGCCAATCTGTCAGAGGGTGCTGAAGTTGGTTTCTGCTTTGTAGTTTCAAATTCATGACCAACCGGCTTCATGTAGTGTCATTTAGCGTGGTTACCAGAGGAACAGTACTCTGTGGTCATGAAGGGATGTAGATGGCCAACAGCAGGCTCAGCTAGGCCACAAAAAATGCTGAGTCAGTGTCCTGGCTTCTCCCATAGCATTATACCTCCTCTACCAGCCTGGACCAGGATGAATCCATTCGTTCACCAATTCCTGAATTATTGGGCCAGGCAACATGTTTACAATCTGCAGTTTCAGTGACTGTGTGAATATTAGCCTCAGTTTGCTGTTGCTAGCGGTGAGGTCGTCTGCTGCTGTAGCTCGTCTTCTTCAAGGTCCAGCATGATGCTACGCATTCAGAGACGGTGTTGGAAGCAGTGATTTGACCTCTGACATCAACAAGACAGCTAGGAGAACTTTAGGCGGTGCTAACTGCTAACTGAATGGTTATGCTAGTCATTGACATTAGATCTGCTAACAGAGACTAAAACTTCAAACCAGAAGTTGAAATGTATTCAGTTGAAAGTTCACAGATTAATTTAGGGGAATCTAACTGCGTTAAAAGTTTTCAGTTAGCAAAAATTGCTAAATGAATAGTTAGCATCACTATTAGCGTGTTAGCAGAAGTGTATCCACCACTAGTTTTGAGTCATTCAGGTTTTCTATGAATTTTCAATAAAATGTTTTCATTGCAGTTGGCCGACAGACTCTGTCAGAAGCAAACCTGCACAGTGGATATCCAACGTTACGTTGACGAAAACAAACGTAACACAACGGAAACTTTGGCAAAAAATATGATGACGTTCAACGGAGAGCTGCTGCAACACCTGGTGAGTTCCTGCGAGCTGATTGGAGGAGAAACTATAGAAAAGAAGGGAAGGATCGAATTAGAAACGGAGGAAGGAATAAGGTGTTTTTTCATAGATTTTGTAAGTAGAAGCAGATGATTGATTGGTTGATTGACTGATTGGTTTCAGAGTGTGGACCCCTGTCCCGTCCCGTCGTCCACCAGCGGTCCTGCCCTGGTCCCGGGCCACCAGAACCTCTCCAACGTCCTGGTGAATCTGATGCAGTGCATCACCTGCTGGAGGAAGCAGGTGAAGGCGGTAGTGGAGCAGAACACCGGTTCTGCTCTCTGAACGCAGACGATTGAATTCCTCAGGATAATTTATTGGCTCCTCAGGATCCTTCAGGTCAGCTGGACTGATCGACGCTCCTCCAAACAGAAATCCTGTAAATTCACTCACATCTGAGTATCAATTTAAATGATCTGACTGGCCACCTGTCCAGGTGACCCTGCCTCTCGCCCGCTGGCAGCTGGAGAGGCACAGCGCCCCCTCCTGGCCCAACGGCAGAAGGCTCTAAGAAATGGATGGACATGTCTAATTTTCTGTTTGCACTCATAAAGAGAAGCTTGAATTAATGTTTATTCCTCTTCTGGATTATCCATCTTTGTTATTTTATGGAGTCACGTTTTCCCTTCTTTCCTTTACTGTATTAAACTATTTTTTTTTAATTGTTTAACTGTTGAGATTTTCTGCGCCGTCTCTGTGGGGTGCTGTTGAGTTTGTTGTAATCATTTATGTATTTTTGTAACTTTTCTACAAGATGACTGAAAATGTTTTTCTATTTATTGAATACTGAATAAATCATTTAATATTTAATACAATTAAGATAAACAAAAGTCTGTTGGTCACATTTAATCCCAAGGCTGATTTTCAACTTCTGGTTCTGAACAGTTCTGCTGCTTCTTCCTGGATATGGAAACACTTTTTAAATAACAAATTTGCTCAATTTGCCTTTAATTATTTGCTACTAATTATTAACAACACTGATCTATATAAAGACAGCCATAATGTTACTGATTTCTTAGAATAATGATCAACAATGAGTTAAAAATTTAGGAAACATAAATATTAATATGTGACACTTTATTTCAACAACATGGTCTAATATGAAACATATTTTCATCTAGTCAATTTCAAATTTACACCAGTGCAAGTATAATTTTTAACAATAAAAGCAAACGCTACAGCTCACTGCTAATGCCTGGTTCACACCACAGGATTTTAAAACTGTTGGGTTATTTTCAAAATCAGAGAAAATACACGAACAGATTTCAATAACCAACCTTCAGATGTCAGACGGGAAATCTCGCAAAATCTCTCGAGATCAAACGTGAATTCAGAGTAAACAAACATGGCCGACGATGGCAAGGCGATAGTTTGGTTATAAACGGAGATAAAAACAGCGCTACGGTTCTGTTTTCCAAAGGAACGTTTCTGATTCATTCAGTCGCAGCTTTATTAACCTGAAACACGGCGCAGATTTTTGAAGGAGAAAATAGTATTTTCTCTTAAAACTCCTCAAGCAGCCACACTAGTTAAGTACAGGAAAACTTTTAAAAAATAGAAACATTTTAGAGGTGAAAAAAAAGTTTTTATTCAAAATAGAAAATGTTTACAACATTGTATCGGTGTTTAATAACGCTGACTAGCCACCTGGTAGCCATGGTAACCCTGGTTCTGGTTGAAATGAAGTGGCTCCTGGAAGTTCTGGTCCTGGAAGCCCTGGTTGTGGTTGTACTGGTCATAAATCATGTTGTTGGCATCTCCAGCTGGCATGTACCCCTGGTTCTGGTTCTGGTTGTAATGAAATGGCTCCTGATACTCCTGGTTCTGGTTCTGGTTGTACTGGTCAGCCATGTTGTTGGCGTCTCCAGCTGTCATGTAGTTTGGTTCTGGAGCACCTTCATCCGGGTCCATGAAGGCGTAGTTCTGCTCTCCGCCGTCCGGGTCGGGCTCGGAGTCTGAGTCTGAGTCGGCGTCATCTTCACCAACGAGCCGCTTGTTTTTCTTTAAAGCGTCTTTTTGTCCAAACATGCGGAACAGAGACCCAGCGATGAAAAGGTCAAAGATCTGCAGAGCAAAGGGCCGTTAGCACCCCCTTCAGGCAGCCACAGTAATTACAACTGAAATGCAGAAATCCATTTTTAAAAACTTAATGACTGAAATTATATTAAATTGTACAAAACATTATATTACTTGTGGTTTTGCTGTCTATTTGAAGTTAAATTAGAGATTAAAATACAAACATCTCATCCACCATTAGTGTAAATTTAGTTATGATGAGAATTAGATCCAGCAGGAATTAAAGTAATGAAACAGTTCAATCAGTACATTGATCATTTTATTGATGCTGTTTTTGTTCAAACTAGACTTTATAACTGAGACAAAATATATGTTTTTGAACAGGTTTTGCTTTTTGTCATTATTCTATAAACCTAAAAAAATAAAAAGTTATAAATATTGAATTTCAACATATGTGCTTGAATTGGTGTTCAAGCCAGGAAAAATAAAACCATCAGGAATTCATAGTTACAAGTTTTAAAGTCACTATGAGATAGAATATTTCATATCATAATTTTGATGAATTTTAAAGTCATGATTATGATACTGGAGCTAACAGCATGACTTTCTATCTCATAATGTTTGTTCTAATATCTATTACTCTAAAACTTTAGAATCTGAAATCATTATTTTTATTTTTTGAAATTATGACTTCCTGTAATTATGACTTTATGACTTTTTCATGGTGGAAATGTGCTTCCATCCCGTTTCACGATGAATATTCTATTACCATATGTACTCATGTTAATTAATCAATATTCATATTTTAATTTTATGTATGTCATAATGAAAATATAGACTCACAATTTCCTATTTCTACAAACATACCTACATTTTGCTAATTTCCATTGCTTAGTTGCAAGAGTCAC
This sequence comes from Poecilia latipinna, assembly GCF_001443285.1. Taxonomy (NCBI): domain Eukaryota; kingdom Metazoa; phylum Chordata; class Actinopteri; order Cyprinodontiformes; family Poeciliidae; genus Poecilia; species Poecilia latipinna. The sequence goes on from NW_015114597.1 coordinate 85,668, forward strand.
TAAAAGCTATCAATTTCAAATTAGAAATAAATTTTATAATTTTGATCACATGTTCTCTATTTTGATGTATGATATATAGAAGACATTTCTCAGCCTAAATGTTAAAAGTCCACCTGTTTGTTCTAGGACTACAATACCCATGATGCATCTTTGTTTTTTGTAGTTCGACTTTCACGTAGATGAGCAAGTTATTTTCTGTGCTTCTGTGTGGCTCGGTGGCATAAAAATCCATCAACGGATAGCCTCCACCATCAATCTTTCTTTAATCCCGTGTGTATGAGACCTGTGTGCGTTTTTATTATGCAAGTATACATTTTTCTGCCCGATATTTGGGTTTATGTCAGTTATTAGCCCACGAGGTGAAATTAGCCTTGTCTTTTCTCTGGCTACCGATAATGCAAGCTATTACTTGTAATAACTCAAGTTCTATGCTATTCTTTGCCAGATATATATCACCATTGTAGTAGCATATGAGGAGATTTGCCGTTAATTCATATTTCTGACGGTTTTTTGTCATTTGTATGTTTATTGCATTTTACCGATAATCCATGTGTGGTGTTATGATGCCCTCTATTGGATTTCTGTGTTACTACAGGCCATTTTCATCCTGCATGTATGTGTAGCCGCTTTGCCCGCATGGCTATTAATATGCATCTTTATTGTTTCTCCTGTTTCAGATAACCACACACATATACACACACACATCTATACACCCACACATATACATATAAAACCGAATACAACTACATCGTTCCTATCTCTACGTCATCATCTGTCCCATCATCTCCCATGTGCTTCCTATTATTCTATCAATAAAACTTCAAAGCTGCACCGGTGGAGTTGGCCTATTCCTTCTGACCGAGGAAGATTCAACTGAGGAGAAATCTGAAATTAGCACAAGCTAGACGCACACAGTCTTCTACACTAAATGTATATTTTACTGCAGAATCTAATTAAGGGTTAAGATTAATTACTGAGTTAATCGGCCTGCTGCATGTTTCCTCTTTAATAAACCAGGTGTAGTTCAGACTCCGACCACTAGATGGTATCTAATTACTGATAATAGGAACCTTAGAATGAGAGGAAACTATATCTACCGGCATTTGTAGTTTTTATACTCCCTCCTGGTTTTATTCCTAGTGAAAGAGGAATGAGTGGAGGTTAAATCTTTCAGATTATTCTTACCTGTATTAAAATGAGGAATGCAGCCATGGCAACGATGGTTATGAAGTTCTCCTGCAGCCATTGGTTGATCTTCTGACCGCAGCCCTGCGACATTAAACACATCGTTTCATTGAACCAGCTCATTATGAGGTGAATATTCTCAGTGTAGGCGTGTTGCATGTTGTTTACATCTGGAAATTTTGCGCATTAGCGCAACACTGGAGTGCAAAAAGCTGATTCTTTTGCGTTCCAGGCGCTGCTGCGGTAGAACATATAACTAAATGAAATCTGGAGATCTATTGTTAATTCAGTGCAGTGCGCCACAGCAAAGGGGAAAACAACGCAGAAAACCTGTTAAACAACAACTCGAAACCATTCCTACTCTTTTTTCTCGCTCACTGTGTCGGCCACCCTTCATGCAGACTCGTTGTCATAGCAACTGACTGACAATGCCACTCTATGCGTCAGGATTCAACACCAAAAAATATGCAAACATTTTCCACACAAAGAGCAGAACATTCAGTACATTACAGTTTTATGTTTATTTTGTGATTATTAATAAGTGATTGCTGTGATAGATTAGCTACTGCTGCTATTAGCTAAGCTAGCACAGCAGTGGTTGATTAGCTAATTTGAAGCCCTGCTCTACTGACCATTTGTCAGAGTTGGTGTGAGGGACGCTTTTTTTTAACTGAACCAAAACACCAAATTCCACAACATATCTACATGTTAAGGTTGTCAAAGCCAAGCTAGCATAACTGACCTACTTACCTCTCCCTAGCAATTTTTTCTTAATTAAAACTTTCCTGACGAAAACACTGCGTCTCTTTTTCTTTTATGTATCAGACGTTAGCAGCTTTTTGCCCTCTAGCAGGGGGCTGCGGCGTCACGCTGCAACGCGTCTAGGGATCCAGATTTCTGCTGTTTGTTTTAGTCGACTGTACCTCATTAAAAATCCCATTTCCTGTTCCAGACACCGGTTCATTGGTGTTATTGGTTTCCAAGCACCAGGACGAGTTTATGCTAGGCTGAAAGGACAGAAAACAGGAACACGGCAGCACGTTCAGACTCGTCAGGTTCAGAGTTTGAATGAAGGAGTTCTTGAGCCAGTCGTCCGGTCCATTTATTCCGCAGCAGTTGGTCTGTGAGCCAGAATAAAAACAAATATCAACCAGGCGTCTTTTACTTTAGCTAGGACAGAAGTGATGGTGGAGAAACTCACATAATGCTGGATGTTATCCATGATTATGTCAGACCTGCGGCTGCTATTTCCGTACCGACTTATGATGTTATTCACGGTTTGAGTCAGACTACTATTGATCTGGTGAGGGAAAACAAGAGTAAGCTACGATCTTTGATAAAGACTGAATTAAACACAATAGCACACAAAAACAGACTGAAACATTCACACATGCATTCAAACCGCATCAGAGTTCAACCGAACCGATGAATCATTGTTAGCTTTTATGGTCCGCATCAGAGTTTGCAGGGGCGGATCTAGAAAAATATTTATGGGGTGGCAAGAGGGGGGCAGGGATTTTTTCTGGGGTGGCATATATATATATATATATATATATATATATAT
>NW_015114597.1:93370-95250 GCF_001443285.1 Poecilia latipinna
AGTATAGTTAATTATTTTTACGTCTTTCAAACTCCTGCTAATTGATATGCATTACTGATATGCATATCAATTGATATGCATTACTGATATGCATATCAATTGATATGCACTGTGTCCAGAAAATCATTTTATCCCAATACAGGACAAAGACAAGTCTGTCACGAAAATATTAGCGCCATCATTTGTTATTAGATATATCTACTAAATATGACTTAAAAAAGACTTAGAAAACTGATGTTTGATAAATTCTCAATGATACAAATCTATAAACAATTTAGTTTCTGTTAGTCTTGTCAAGATTCAAGAAAGGGCAAATTTCTATTAATATTGGTCAATCGTTTATTTTAAATATGCTGTAGGATCCGCAGTTTGACGACTGTTATAAATATCACGTTTTGCGAACACAGGGGATTAGATCAGTTTTTGTCGCTTGTTTTTAGGAATTGCAGCGGCTGCAGGGCGCCACAATAAAGCTGATAAACAGGTGAAGAACCAAACTAGACAGAACCACTTCTGATTGTTTGCCAAGCCAAACATCCAATAAAAGTTCCACCAAGCCACTACTGAGGCACTGGGGTCGAGTTTCTGGACACGGGCAGAACAAGGTTCAATGTCCAAACTTATTGATTGTTCTTGGAGATTTATTTTCCTCTTTCACCAATTACAGAGTTCAAACTTTCCTCTGTTCTCATGCTACCTGCTCTGGCAAAAACCATCGGCCCCAAACCCAAATGCCTGCTGGTCCTTCACCAGGCCCCTACACCTATAGAAAGTGGACTGACCCACATAACTACCTGTCTAAATTTAGAAAATAATTAAGAAAAACAATAAAACAAAAAATAAATAAAATCAACAATTATCAACCTACAAATAAACTCTGTAAATAATACAAAAAATAGAAACTGAAGAATAAAGTAACAAAATTCAAATGGATAAAGAAATAAATAAAAAATAGCTCCAACAACTTCTATTCCGCCTTTTTTCTGTGTGTCGGTATTACGACCCGTTGCCATGGCAACCGACAAACAACAGCTCAACGAGCAGATAGAGCAGAGATCACCGATCAGGGGAATCAACACCAAAAAGCAAACATTTCCCACACAAAAAGTAGCAAAAACACTAAAACAGAACATCCAGTCTGTTACATTATGTTGTCAGGCTGAATGTATTGTGATTATTAACAAGTTTTCGCCTGAACACCGCAGTGGTTGATTAGCTGATTTAAACAGCTGCTCTACTGATGACTTGGTGGGCGGGTGTTTAGTGCTAACGGAACGAAAACACACCGAACTGCGCAGCACATGCTAAGGTTATCAATGTCAATAGCAGGCCAGCAACAGTTAGGCTATTATAACTGACCCACTGCTCACTTGTTCAATCTTTTCATTAAATTAAAACGTTTTTCTCACCTGTGAAATCTGAAGCCCTTATTACCTTTATCTATGGTTTGCTTAACTGCTAAACATTGCGTCCATTGTTCTGATTCTTTGCGTGATTGTAGTAGTTTCCTGACCACCGATATTCCTGACTCAATGGACAGCAATGGCGCATGTGTGACGTACGATAAATCACGTAATGTCCAGTCCAATAATATATATATCCATCAATGCTGCTGGCGCTCTGTCCTTCTCTCGCACTTCCCTACTTAGCAGTGGGTGTCAGGTTACATTGTGTTGCATTCAATGTTGTCGGAAAAAAAAGAATTTCATGAGCTTAATGTCCGATTTGCCATAACTATTTATTGAATTCATTGTCGCTAGCTAGGGTGGCAACAGGAGTGGCAAGGCTCTCGTTTGGGGTGGCAACTGCCACCCCATGCCACCCCAGTAGATCCGCCCCTGACAGCGGAAACGACTATTTTGAATGGAAGTAAGTGGCAA
>NW_015114597.1:97471-115264 GCF_001443285.1 Poecilia latipinna
GTTCTGATTCTTTGCGTGGTTGTAGTATTGTCCTGACCACTGATATATTCCTGACTCAATGGACAGCAATGGCGCATGTGTGACTTACGATGAACCACTAATGTCCAGTCCAGTAATATTTATCCACCAATGCTGCCTGGCGCTCTGTCCTTCTCTCGCACTTCCCGCTACTTAGCAGTGGGTGTCAGGTTACATTGTGTTGCATTCAATGTTGTCGGAAAAAAGAGTTTCATGCGCTTAATGTCCGATTTGCCATAACTATTTATTGAATTCATTGTCGCTAGCTGGGGTGGCAACAGGGTGGCAAGGCTCTCATGCCACCCCAGTAGATCCGCCCCTGAGAGTTTGATTACGCATTCATACCTCCACAAGCAAACCAGACTTTCTAGGCAGATGTACTGGAGTTGGATTACAGTGGACTAAACAGCGCTGGTGTGAACGCAGCCTAAACAGCCAGACAATATCGACATTTACATTCTTGTCTTTTGAGTGAAACAAACTGATTACGTATGGAAAAATTGGACTTTTTCCTTCTTCTGTTCACTATTCACTATTTTCACAACCGTTACTAGCCTCACTTTTAGGTGTTCTGTCCAATGATTTCTGTGCACAGCAGAGTAAATCCACATTGCACTTTGAAATCCCAGGATATGGTGCTGGCCTGCTAGGTCTCCTCATGACTTCCTCCTAATCTCAGGGTTAGACTTTTGAGCTAACATCCGAGCCTCAGGCTTGTTTAGCTGTTTTATGGAGCTTCAGCAGTTTTCAGCTGTTCTGATAGACTCCAGCAATGGACATGGAAGGAATATGACAATGACCTTTGACCCTGGAAACTCTTTAAATGATCTCCCTCTAGGTGGACGAGAATCAAACCAACTGATTTCTTCATGTAAAAAGTTAAAGAGGTAGTATTATGTGTTTTCAGGCACTTAGTGCCATTTTATAGCACAATCAAGTAACTTTTTTACTGTCACTTGTTATAAAAATGCTAAATATATCAAACATGATGTCAAAGAAACATTTACTTCCTGATTTAATTGGGCCTTTGTCTCTTTAAAAAATCCTGCTCTTTCTGAAGCTCCGCCTCCAGGAAGTCGTCCCAACATGGCTCCTCTATTAACCCTTTCCTGTTTTTACCAGCATTGCTCTGAGCAGCAGCTCCTGGAATGAGCTCAGCAGATGTTTGCTAATTGTTGCTGGCTAGTCTGAAGGAGCAGGGTGGGGGAGGAGCTGCGCCTCAGAGGCGGGGCTAGGTCCACCCAGGCGTTTTTTACAGCTGAATGGTTGCCAGTATTTCTCAGATATGAAAGAGTCAAAGCAAAACTCCAGGTTTATTTTTGATGAGGGAAAAACATTAAAACATTTTGGAAAGAAAAAAAGTAGATTTTACGCGATAAACCCGCTGTGAAGATGACTGACCGTGTCTCTGTTCAGGAGCAGCAGGACGGTGACGTACAGCTGACCCAGGACCAGCGCGATGAGGAAGCCAAAGTACTGAGGAGGAAGAGCGCCGAGTGTTGAGCAGGTAGCAGCTGTTTCCCCTCAGCAGGGAATCATGGGAAACTCACCACCAGCAGCAGGAACCGTTTCTCCAGGGCTGCTCCAGTACACCCAGTCAGGCTGACCAGTGCCACCACTCCACCGATTATAAACAGGCCCACTGCCACCACCTGCAGCTCCTCTGGACGCAAAAACACAAAAACCATAAAAATACAAAAAATATAAAAAAAATAAAAGTACAAAACTCAGATGGATTCAGGGTGAAGGTCACACCACCACCAGACATGACCGATGCTAACTGGGTCATGCTAAGGAAATAATTAAAAAACTAGAAAATGAAGTCAAAATATTGTGACTTTACTGCCATATTATTTAGCTTTATGCCACAGGTGTCAAACTCCAGTCCAGGCCGCCGCCCTGCAGCTTTTAGACTCTGCTGCAGCAGCTGAACAGAATAATCAGGTCGTTAAGGCTCTGGAGAGCTGATCTACACCAGAGGAGGAGATGAAGCCATTTGATTCCAGTGTTTTGTTCCTGTAGCTCATCTAAAAACTGCAGGACAGGACTGGAGTTTGACATTCCTACTTTATGCTCATGTAACGTCATTCTTGTAAGTTTATAATTTTATTCTCATATTGTTTCGATTTATTCTTTTACAACTTTATTTTTGTAATATTTTGACTCTATCCTTGTGTGACTTTATTTGGCTGTGGTACTCCACCACAGTGTCTGTGACTGTGTTGTGATCTGCAGGATTTCCCTGGGAAGTTTCTGAACCGTCAGCATCAGGTCCAGTTTTGTTGTGGATCGGGACAAAGCCTCCAGAATCCAAACAGTTTGACTGAAACTATTGCAAATTTAGCAGGAATTTTTCTTTTTTTTTCATACATTGGGTTGCAGAAAATCCCATCTGCCTTACTTCAAATGACAAAGATGAATAGGTTTATATTGAGTCATATTTATGCCCAGAGAAACAGGAAGTGATGGATTATTAAATAAAAGTTCCTACAAACTCTGATGCCATTAGGAAAAAAGCACTGTGAAATAAAATCTGCTTTATTTACATTTACTTTACTGGAAATTTCAGTTCTCATCTTTTCCTCTGGGGAGATTTTCCTCACCCTTAATAAATGTTGCACTGTTCCTTTAAATAAAAGTATTTATTTTTATTTTGGTACCAGAGGAGAGGACATTCAGGAAGCTTCCGGTGTCGAAGAGGATCCAGATTCCACAGCCCATAACGCTCAGACCCAGAACCTGCAGAGAAAGTCCAGCTGAAGTTCAGACCTGCATCATGTTTATGTTGGTGAAACAGGTCACAGGTGAGCGAAACACAGAAGCTGAGCCTGGAGAAGCAAAGACCTTCAGAGGAGACATGCTGGACATGCTAACAGAAGCTAAAACTGAAGCTATGCTAAACCGGAATGTAAGCTGAAGTGGGATAAAATTAAATTTATGCTTAAACTGATGTTAGGCTACGCTAAACACTTATCCTAAAACAAAATTTAGGATATGGCAAAAATGAAATGTATGCTCAAAGGGAATTTATGCTAAACTGAATTCTTTGCTTAAACAAAATTTAGGTTATACTAAAACAAAATGTATGCTAAAATGTAATTAATACTAAAATGAAATTTATGCTAAACTGAATTTATGCCAAAGCCAGATTTAGACGGATGCTATCATAAAGTCCATTGTGCACATTTTGTTATGATTATTGCCTTTTGTTGATCTTTCTGGGCCACCATACTTCTAAACATCTAAACGGTTAAATCACTTAAGTCATAAAATGATGCAAAAGTCTGAAACTATAACCTTTCAGTCTGAACCCTGGGTCCCTAAATCAATAATTGATAAATTATTTTATTGGTTTAGGGACAAACACTTAGCATGTCATACACTGTAGCACTTCATGGCTAAAACCTCACAAGAAGCAGCTTCATATGTCATGATAAATTATTTCCAGTTCCAAGTGCTGAGCCTTGGGGAATGCCTTTACAGAAAAGATTCACCACAGTCATTTCCTGTTGCTTCAAAGAGCCACTTCCTGTCACAACAAACAAAACAACCAGGAGGAACAGAAGGCAACGAAACTGGATCTGGAAACAGGAAATGTTCTTCACATCACAAGTTAATATTAAACTCTGAAGAATAAACCAGCCCTGCGACAGACTGACCGCCTGTCCAGACCGCCTGTCCAGACCGCCTGTCCAGGCCGACCTGTCCAGGCCGCCTGTCCAGACCGACCTGTCCAGACCGACCTGTCCAGGCCACCTGTCCAAGTGACCCCGCCTCACTCGAAACGTTCACAGGAGAGGCAGCAGCACTTCCGACCCACTAGGGACAAGGGTGGGAGAAAATGGATGGATGGAGAATAAACCAAACGTAGAAATATTTAAAAACATGACAAAACCAAATCTCCAGTTAGAAGCCATGAAGAACCTGATTTAAACAAGTTGATGATGAAAATCCAGGAGAAACTCACCAGGAAGATGGAGTTTAAGACTGTGAAGCTGAACTTCAGCATCTCGATTTTCACGTCCAGCTTCATCCTGACCAGCAGCAGGTCGACACCTTTTTGTCGCTTTTTCTTGTTTTCTGTTGTTTTTCTGACAACAGATCCACAGCAACAGAGACGTTCTCCAACAAATCGCTTTGCTTCCCCTCCAACCCTCTGGGAACTGAGTCTGTGCTGAGATCAAAGGTCACTTCCTTATTACCTGTTAAACATCAAACAGCTCAGGTGGTTTCCATGGAAACAAACAGCAGGTGTTAATTTTTTACAATGTAGCGTTAGAAGCAGCTGCCCTACAACAGCGTCTTGCTGTTTCCTGTTATTTGCAGCTCTGGTTGTAACAGGGACATTTAAAATGTTCCTGAATGTGAAATACGGTGGAACCCGTCCTGATGTGTCATGACGTCCCTGCAGGACATCAGGAAAGTCTGGTGCGTCCCCTGGGGGCCCTCGCACCTCACTGTGAGATCCTTCCCTACAGTTTATTTCAAACAGAAACGATCAGTGCGACCCTTTCACCCCGAGCCGGTGTTCTGTCCGTCATACCTCTAAATCCAGCACACCTTGTGGTAATGCACACATCGATGTTATGTTTCTTATAAATCCATCATACCTGTAGAAGTTTTATTTCTCAAAAAGTTTATGGTAAATAAAAAATAAAAAATAAAATAAGAAAAATCTAGTTATTTCCACGCAGAGTCCAGAAAGAGGTGTTGTTCTGCTGGTTGCCCAACAGCTTCGGTCAGCATCCAGCGTTATTCATGTTGTTTTAGGACATATTCGGTTCATATTCAGAGGTATTAAAATATTAAAAAGGTAGATTAACTATAGGGACAAAATATCCCCACCAAATTTGTAGTCAAACAGTATTTGTAGCAATAGTGACGCTAAACGGGACTAATGTCTTGTTTACAGTTTGGAAACAGCAAAAGTCATTTATGTTAATATGTTTGATTAACATAGCAGCTTAATTAAATAAAATTTGCTGTAAACTTCTGAGAAACAAAACACAAAATGAAACTTCTACAGGTATGACGGGTTTATAAGAAACCTGCTGAGTAAGCGGTATGTGACGTAACATCGATGTGCGCATGCGCATTACCGTAAGGTATGTTGGATTTACGGGTATGACAGACAGACAGAACACCTGTTACGAAGCCACCACAGATCCGACAGGTGACACAAACCTGCGCCGCTCCCACGTCCATCAGGAGCCAATCAGCTTCACCGCTGCCCGACAGCCAATCAGCGTCCAGCTCTCCGCTCGGGTCGTTTCTGATTTAAGCCTCTGATTCAGATGAACAGAGGCTGCAGATAATAACCCAGACATTAAAGTGACTTTACCTGAAGTCAACCAGCAGAGGGCGCTGTGACGCACCCAGAGTCATCGAAAACAGAGAAACTGAGTTTCCTTCATCTAGAAGCTTTTTAACATTTTTTTAACCCAAAAGAGAAGAAAGTCTGGAGCCATAAAATCCTCCTCTGGCCTCAGCAAACACTCCTCGTGTTTCTCAGCAGGAAAAATGTCTGCAGGCCAACAATCCATCAGGAAACCCCTATTCTTCTCTGGAAGCATCACTGGGAACAATGGAGTTATAAATCTGTTTAACTGGGGAGGGCTGACTGGGAGCCAAGCTGAACAGAACCAGAACCCAGAATGGTGCAATCCTTTCCTGTTCTTATCTGTTGGTTCTGCTTCACTACGAGCAGCAGTGGAGCAGGAAGAGGATTCAGATGAAACAAAACGTTAATTTAGTTTATAAAGCTTTTAGCTTTCCAACTGATTTACATCTGAGCTAAATGATGTAAACCAGTTGGCAGTTAAGTTACCAAGACATTTTAACCTCTAATAGTTTGTAAACTAATCATCTAGGCTAAAAACTAAATGGTTACCCTGCTGGTCAAATATTTAGAAAGAAAGCTAAATATTTGGCTTCAAACTTAATATTTATCTTTATAATGAAATATTTTCCTCAGAGGCATGTATTTAGTCAGGAAGCTAAATATTTAACTTGTTAACAAAATATTTAGCTTGCAAAGTAACTAGTTTGCTAACTAAATATTTAGTTTGACGTTTAACATTTAGCATACTAAGTTGGTAGATACCATCGGTCCTCCAAACGTCTGCTTGTCTGTGTGTGTGTGTGTGTGTGTGTGTGTGTGTGTAAAATGTTCTCTGCTGTAACTGATGTGGTGACAGATAACGGCTTTAACACTGTAAAACCGAACAGCTCCTCCAGTTTGATCTTCTCGTTTTTCTCATGTTTTAACTTTGAGTTAAAACAGCTGGAAGGAAAAAGTGGGTCTCATCTGATCTGCCCGATTCCCCGCCCCACCACTGCTGCTAATGCTAATGCTAACGCTGTGAGAAAAAGGTTGTGGGTTCGGATCCCATCAGAACATTTCTACGGGAAGTTTGAATGCTGTCCCTGTTCTCCAGACAGCTCCTCCACTTCCTGTGATGTCATCATCGTGTTCTGTGATGTCATCATGGTTCTGTCTGCTCCTGTCCCAAAGGAGTTTTATTCTGGTTCTGATCCGGTTCTGATCCAGCTCTCTCTCTCTGAGGCCACGCCCCCTCCCCCTCTCCTCGCCCCCCTCCCTCAGAGTCTCAGTCGGCTCCAGCGCCTCGTCCAGGATGAACGTCCCTCTCTCTCTCTCGATCGCCCTGGTCCTGTTTTGCTGCTACGGTGAGTGACGTTTGACCTCTGACCTCCTAACTGACCCCAGTCAGTCCAGGAAACGGTTTTTATTCTGTTTCCCTCGCAGCTTTCTCATCTGAGCCTCAAAGAGGAAACAGTTTTAGCACCAAAGTATTTACTAAAGTATTTGATAAAGTATTTAGTAAAGTATTTGATAAAGTATTTAGTAAAGTATTTGATAAAGTATTTAGTAAAGTATTTGATAAAGTATTTAGTAAAGTATTTACACCCCAGAAAGATTTTCAGCCTCAGTGTTTTTGAAGATAAATCAGGTTTTAGTCAAAGTGAAATTAAAGGGACATTCTGCAGCTTTGCTGTGAGGAAATCTTATTTCTGTTCTTGTTTAAACAGGTTTTTGTGAGTAAAATGAAAAAGAAAACGTTTGTTTTCAGTCTGTGGAGTGAGCGGAGGGAATCAGAGATCTGTGCTGTGTGACAGGCTCTCGTACCTGTAGAGACCTGAACGCTGCAGGCCGGCCATCACACAGACTTTAGTTTGAAACGTTAATCCTGCTGATGAAGGAAAGAAACGCTGGGATTACCTGAGTTTACACTAAAATCTCTGAGCTGCAGCGAGAATCGAGCAAACAACTCTTCATAAAACTGTTTATGTGGCAGATAAGAGAGGATTAAAGAGGTTTATGTAATCAGATGGTCTGGTAAGGAAACGCCTGGAGGTTAAAATTACACTGAAATTAAAAATAATTTAAAGAAGTGACTCAAAATTCATACAGAAATTCACAAAAAAACTGAGAACATTTTCTCCACTGCCGATAAAAGTCACCTGGTGAAAGCAGAGATGAACCCGGTTCAGTTTGGACGTCCATCAGAACCAGCACCCAGAGTCGAACCGGGTCACAGCAGGTTCCCAGTTACCCACCCAGTTAGCATTCTGACACCAGTTTGACTTTGAGAAATTTTCTCAAATTTTCCCCAGACCACTCAGCTCAGATGGTTCTGACCCGGTTAAATCCTCGGAACAATTCAGGAAACAACGCGCTAATAGCAGAGCTAACTCTTAGCTTAGCGCTTTGCTAACTTTGAAAACATTTAGCGCATTTTGCTTCTCTTAAATTCATTCTTCAGATAAATTCTTAAGTGTTTACATTTACATGACAGTTTTGTAAAAATTCAGTTGAATAAAGTTCAACATCTGTGTTGAAGTTTAGATCAACTATTAAGAAATCTTCTTGTTAGATGATTATATTCATGCTCTTATTTTGAAGGGTTGAAATCTGTTCATGTATAAATTCCATTTCCTCTCCTCACTTCTGCTCTTCCCCCCTAATAACTTTATTAAAACAGGAAACATTCCCAAACAGGAGAGAACAAGACATAAATATGAATACAATATCTCAAGTAAAAGTAAAAAAGTATTGAGTCATTTAATCTAAATAAGTACTGAGTAACTGATCAAAAGATTTAGCAAAAAAAATCTAAAGTTACATAGTAACTTAAAAACTAAAATAAAAACTCGTTAACATAAATTAATAAAAAAATATCACAAAATACATTTTAGGCAGAAGAAACTTTTCCAAACTACTGACAGGTAAGTAACGTAGCGTGGTGGCGCCAGCTAAAAAGCTAGCTGCGCTAACCCTAAAGCGCTAATCATAAACATTAGCCCTGCTAATGCTAAAGTGATATAACAACATTGTATTGTCAAGAGCTAATGCTAAAACACCAAATTAAAAATTATCTCTGCCATTAGCGCATTAGCAGGTTAGCATACCGGTAGCTCTGGTTTTTACTGCACCTTTAATTTACCTCCAAACATTAATACAGTTCTACTATATACACATTTTCTCCAACGTGTAACTCAAACCGCTGGTTAATCCATCTCTGATGAAATCTATGTTTTAGTTTCACATTTTGAATTAAAAGACTGAACTAAATGAACTTTTTGGAGTCATTCTGTGCTCCTGAGAAGCTGCAGACATCTCTGCAGTGTTTGGCTTCCAAACACACTAAATGACTTCAACTTGCAGAACAAGTTTTCATGAAGAGCCGTGAAAGCCCATCAGAGCAAGAGTTATCGCTGATTGTGGGAATCTGTGTGAAACCACCGAACAAGTGAACCTAGAAACAAACTGGCAGTGAAGAAATGGGTGATGGCTCATGATTTACTGTGAGAAGGTCGTCAGTGATGTGGAGGAGTTGCTTAATATGAGCCAAAAAAGGAATCCAGAGGAGCTGCAGCTTCCAGGTTTAAACCTCCTGCAGCCGAGAAAACCGACTCCCTGACCGCAGTCTGACTGTGACCAACCCAGACTTCTGCTTTATCGTGTTTTTTGTAAAACCAGCTTCAGTTAGGAAATCTCTGGTTCTGGAGTTTGTTGGAGTTTCTGTGATGACAGAAACTGTTTGGGTTTTTAGGCTGATGTCTGGTTGAATCAGACGATGTGCAGCCGTTCATGTTTGGTCGACCAGAAGAAGAAAAGGCAACAGGAAGTACATTTACAGGCCTTCTGAAGTCCACACAAAATCATTAATACATTTATTATTTCATTAACGACATAAATAAAATGAAACAAAAACCATTTAAAAATCATTAATTGTGACAATTATTCTACAAACCATGTTTTAACTAAATGGTCCAGACAGCAGAAATCCAACTAACTGGGGTTATTTGGCTCTAAAGGACTGAAAGCTGAGATCGATGCGTTTTCTTTAAAAGATCCTGTTTCAAGAATCTGAAAGAATTGAATTCCAGATTTTATTATTTTTACAGCAGAGGAAACAAGAATGTCAGTTTTACTGCTAAAATGTGTGAATATGCAGCTCAAGGTATTAAATAAAAATATCTAAAAGTTAAACTCAGAATGCAAATCAATCCAGAGAACATCAGTTTTAGCTGAGCTTCAAACTCTTAGCCTGTCTTTTTTTGTTGTTTTATTGGTTGTAGCAAAAATAATCTGCAGATATAAACGTTTATCTGCTAAATGTCTCACATTAAAGCAGAGAAATATTTCTAAAACTAAGAATGAAAAATGGATAAACGGAAGCAGCTTGCTCACCTTTATTCGGGTTTTCTTACCTTTAATCTTCACATATAGATTTACATTCTGTCCAGATATAAATATTTCCATGTTAAGCATTGAAGATAAGCGTATTTAATAAAGTGAAATGTCTTTAGCAATGCTTAGCTTTTGCGCTGTTAGCCCATCTTCCTCCAGGCATAGAATTTCTAATCTAGATGTCTTCTGTAATTTAGTGTTTTCAGATAATGGAGTGATTAATGGAGGAAATATGAGATCTCTGTTTCTGTGGCCTTCAGTCAGACTTTCTTTGTTTAGTTGTGAAACCTTCACTTTTCTCTCCAAACCACCAACAAACCGGGAGACGAAACCCTGAAACATGAGCGATCATGTTAATTGATTCAGAGCGATCCGCAGGATCAGCGCCAACAAAGAGGCACAGCGGACACCGAGGTGGAACCGTCAGCAGTGCAGACATGTTTCTGTTTTCATGTTTGAATCTGTCTGAGACGCATTAAAACCAAACCCTCACAGAAACATCTCACTCACCACAGGCTGAATAAAATGCCCCAACCATCACATCCGCTTCAAACGGGGAGAAAACGAAAGACTTCTCAGAAAAACCCTCAACCAGCCGCCATGTTTCAGACACAGACTTTTAATTTACTTTGTCCTCTGGGTCAGTAAAAAACACCTGAGACAATATTCCCACGGTTTCACTGGAGGCCTGTCATTAAACAGGTTATTGGTCCAAACAGTCTGACGTTCGATTCCTGCTGGTTTGGGTCACAGTTTGAACTGCAGGTTTTGCATCAGTTAAAAAAAATAAACCAAAATGTAGAAGCGCTGTGTGAAAAACTCAGCTGCTCATGTTTCCTCTTGAATTAAGAGCAAAAACAGCGTTGCTATGGAAACAAGAGTCGGTTTGCTGCAAGCAGTGACATGGGAAGGAACAGTAATTAGCAGAAGCTAACGCTAAAGTACCAAATTAAACTATGATGAAATCCACCATGTGTCAGTGAGACATTTGTTACGGCGTACATCGCCCTCTACAGGGTCAGAGTTGTTATTGCACTTCCTGAACGGTTAGCACTTCAGGACCTCTGGAACAAAAATTTCACGGTTTCAGTTTTGTAGCTGCTGAGTTTTGCTAACCTTTGGTAGGCTGTTGCTATGGCGTTGCTATGACAACAATAATCACCAGAACCTCTTTAGTCACACGAAGAGTTTGTACGTCTTTGAAACGTTGAATGTATCCGACCAAAGATTTCAGGTGAAGTTCCTCATGGTGAACTCGTTCTTCACCGAGTACTGTTAGCATCAGATCAGAGGAAGTTGGTCACATGGTCTGACATATTTTCCTTCTCCGTTTCGTACGGGTCAATCCCGAGAGCAGCCATTTTGTTTGTGAATATTTCTAATGCACATTGGTTCATATATTTCCTTATTGTTGGCCTGGAAGCCATCGGTCAGCTTCGCTCTGCGCTGCGCTTGCCTACCAAGATGGCGCCGATCACTTCCTGTTCTGACTTGTTGGAACTACGTGTTAGCGCCGCTCTGAGCGCGTTAGCAGATCAGTGTCCACCTCTGGTCATCCAGAAACCATCTGGCGTTCTTCCCAGGTGATCCCAGCATCAGAAACGACCAGAAACCCAACAGCTCCATCTCAGACTCTACAGTTAGCAGGCCAAAGGTTAAAGGTCATGAGAGGACAGATGGAAAAACTCCAGAGCTGAACAGCAGAATGGCTGAATAAAGAGACTGATGGTGTTGTGAAGCTTCCTTGTTTTTCTCAGAAACGATTTAAAGTATTTGCTGATTGAATCTGAGTTCTTCATTCCTGATAGAGACTTTGTGTGAACCATCCCAGGATTTCGCATTTTCCTCAAATCCAGGTTTCCCTGGTTACCTTCCTGGACTTAATGTCTCATTTTGCTGCTCTGGACCGGTTCCTGTGATGTCAGGCCCAGAACGGGGTCCGAGTGGCCCGGTCCGTTAAGCCTGAGGGGGATAAACTGCTGACACGGCGTTTATCAGTCCGCCTGCGGCTCGGACCAACAAGCCCCGACACATCTCTGTTTCCCTCCCAACTGTCGGCAGCAGCTTCAGGACAGAGGGCTGCTGAAGTTCACCATGTCTGGAATAAATGAGGTTTTCCCAGAAACAGGAACGTCTGAGTCCAACCGTCGGCCATTCACCCGACCCAAACTGGATCCTAATGAATCTGCTTTCAGAATACTCTGATCTGCAGAGGGATAGACATTTAAATCCCTTCCAGGTTTTTTCTGTTTTGTGTTGCGTAAGAGAATCTGTTACTTTCACTTTGAGTCTTTAGATTCCTGGATTGGAGGCTTGTTCTGGAAATGAGATTTTATTTCTCTATCATAACGTCTGTGTTCATTATTTGTTCCTCCTCAGCTCCTCACTTTAGCTCCCAGATCAGCTGCAGCACATTCTGGTGATCAAACTGGTTTCCATGCTAGTAATCGCCCTCCCAGCATTGCAAGCCTGTCGATTTTGCTTCAGTTACTGTCAGATCCTCCTGGCTTTCAGGCCCCTGTTTGTCCGTCACCAGGTATTTGCTGTTTGGATCATTTTCGTCCTACCCAGAGATCTGGGTCGGACTCCAGTTATTTATTTTTCCTCTTAATTTGTTCAGATATTTTTGTTTTTTCTTCTCCTTTCCTGTAAATTATTGTTCAGACCAATTTGCTGCTGAATGAGAAGTTTGAATCTCTGACATTTCTGAGTAAAGCTTGTTTTGATAACAGCTTTTCTAGCCGCCCCAGGTGAGGACATGCTGGTGCCCATATAAACTCTGCTGCTGGAACAGACCTGCAGTGTTTAACCGCTGAATTAGCTCATAAACTGTGTTGCTAACAGATCTGACAGCTCTGCTGAGGTTTCATTAGAAGATCAGGTTACCTGATGGCATCTTAAAACAACAGCAGGTTTTAAAACTCCTTAACCTGAAAGCCTTTCAGATTATAAAACAGAAAAAACGTTTGGCAGTAAATATCCTTTATTTAACGAATACAGGAGAATTTAGCTTTTTGTCACACTGAAATGTTTCAGATTAAAGACATTTTTACATCAGATAAACCTGAGTTAACACAACAGAGTAGAAAAATATCCAAAACAAGCCTGGCTGAACGTGTAAAGGTAATTAATCACCTGTTTAAATCACAAGTGACCTGATGAACGAGTTTCTGGTGCCGACCAGCAGTTTGTTTTCAGCAGCCGATTCATTGGGTCAAGAAATGAGTTAAATAGAACCTGCCTGACAGCAGGAAGTAGGTGACGAAATGACAAACAAGGACGGCAAGTAAGAAAAAATCAACATGTTCACAATGTGATGGACCTGAAGCTGAAACTAGTTTTTAAAAATAACAGTAAGAATCGCCAAATGTTCATAATGCTCAGCAACCAGTCGCCTTAACTTCTCTGCCGCCTGCTGATCGCTTCGACTGCAGAAATGTTCCCCGATTTCAAAACGCTTTTGAATGTTAATTAAACCAAATTAAAGTTAAATACAACTGAAAATGTCATCATTAATTGTTTTAAAATTGATGAGAAAAAACAATTATGATTGGATGTTTTTGAGCCTGTCAGTCAAAATTATGGAAAACAAAAAATCTTTTAAGGAAAATGTTAAATACAACACAAAATATTAATATTTTTATAACTGAGCTTTGATAATCAGAAGAGCCACGTTTATCACTGAAAAGGCGACTTTGCTAGAACCAGATGAGTTTTTATTAATTTTTTAAACTTAGCTAAATATAGCAGCAGTTTGAAAGGAAGCGACATAAATAATGTTTTTATAACCAAGAACAGATTTGTTCAATCGAGCCAAAAAAATTCAGAAACTTTTTTAAAAAACTGCATATATAATATATATATATATATATATATATATATATATATATATATATATATATAAGAAATATGAATTCTGAGATTGAATCAAAGTGTTTATCTGCAGGTGTGGATACTTATGCAACCAGCTAGCTTAAGCTAATGTGTGATGAAAACCTGACAAGAAATTCTAAACTGTGAACAAACTTTATTTTAAGAATCATAAAGTAGCTTAAGCTAGCTTCAAGGCATTTACTGTAAAATCCCTTTACGTAAAAATGCTTTTAATGTAACATTTATGCAGTCTGGGGAAGGTGTGAAGCTGGTTTAAGCTGTTAGCTTAAGCTAGCAGTTAGCATAAGCTAGCATAACCTAAGCTAGCTGCTACGTGGTTGCTAAGTTTTCACACCTTCCCCAGAATGCAAAATGTTGCTTTAAAAATATGTTTTAACCAAACAAAGACCCGACCTTCCACCAGGAGGCGTGTCAGCTGAAGAAGCCCCTCGGTCTCATTCAGCACAGGCCATGCGGGTCGGTTCCGTCCCGGTTCTGCGCTCTGATGGACGGCTGTTGGCCCTGGCTTGCGGCCAACCAACACATGTTCCGACCGCTGGGAACAAACTCAGCTCAGCAGGCTGGGAAATATGATGTGCATCCATAAAACAAATAATAATAAAAAAAACAAGATGCAATGGAGAAATTCCGTCCCACGGAACCAGCAGAAACTTCTGGGTTTTATTGCAACAATGTCTCTGATATGTTGATGGTAAAAACGGATAACAGGAGTTTTTCAAAAAATATTTCTCTGAATGCAACCCGATTAAATTTTTTTCACGTTTATTTCCATTTATATAGAATTTGGAGATAATCGATAATCAAACTGGAGAAATCATAAGTTTGTAAGTTTAAACACAATAAAAAATTAACAGCAATATTTTTGATTTAGTTTGTCTTAACGAAGAAAATGCTGGAGTTCATTTTTCAGTCATGTATTCACCATGTTATCCATACATTTTCTTTTATTGCTCCTCATCCGTGAGGTTCCCTGAGCTTAAAGACGAAACGCAGTTAGGGGTGTTCAAAGTGTGGCTTGGGGGCCATTTAGTGGCCGTTGGGACAATGTCAGTGGCCCTTGACTGCAACATACAAACTTGGTCCTGCCATTGGCATTTTATTTTTAGCAAGACAAATTAAATTACAGCTTTAATCTTAAACGAAAAGTTTGATTATAAAACGTATTTTATAGTATGTTATAAAAAGTATTTTTCTTCTAATAACGGTAATTTTTTTACATTTTAATTTTATATTAAGTACGGGAATAAACTCAGACCAAATACATTTTTCTATTTAACTTGGATAATAGAATAAGATTTTTTTTTTAGAAAGAAAGTTCTCTTTTTAGTTGTTAGAAAAAATATTTTCTAAATAATTGCCTAAATATTTAAGAAATTGTCCACCATCTATTAGAACAAAAGAAATCCTCTTTGTTTTATTAAAATTTTGCATCATCATAACTTATGGTTTTAGGACATCATCAACAGAAAATATTATTTAAAAATGTGGATATTTTAACTCTGAGGTTTGAACTAATTTATTCCTTTTCCTGACAGGAAATGTAAGCAGTGACAATGAAGAGGAAGAGACGACCCAACCCAGTTACACTGAATCAACAACTGACGTCGACTACGACTACAACGCCACCTTTGAGTATTACTATGGTAACGGCAGCGCTCCGGCACATGCAGCTTCAGTTTTATTCATATTTATTTGACTGACAGAAGAATCTGGGTTTTCTGTCTTTCTAGTGACCAATAACAACAACTACATCAACTCAGACGAGGTCGAGGTGAGTAACGGCTCTGCTGCTCTCATTTGTCGATTTTATATCATTCATACATTTATTATAATAAATGTATAAATACTGGATGATGCTGTATCTGTAGATACTGTATCTACACATACAGTCAAAGGAAACCTTTTACAAATTAAAGTCTAAACAAAGTTTATTTAAGAATTATTTATTTGTTAAATAACTTATCAGAAATATCTAAATCAAGTCAAAACTGGAGTTAGGATTTTTATTCTGCTTCCGTTTTTACTCAATTTTTATTCAGGCAATAGAAAACATTTCAGATTTATGCACATAATGTTTCTGTAAAGTTTGTTTGATGACAAGAAGTAAATGTGCTTTAAAAATGTTCAAATTGAAAAAATGTTTACAGATTAAGAGTTCCCAATGAGGGAACAACAGTGACACCTGCTGGCTGCAGTGTTTAAAATAATTCAAAATATATTGTTATATACCAGAAAAACCACCAGAGTTTTTACTGCAAGATCTGAGCAGAGGGAGAAATCACACAGCAGAGTGTGTGCAAAATGAAAATATCTCATTTATTTTGACTGGAAAGTGTTTTGGTTTTGTCCAAGTGGTTCATTGTAAAAACATATTTTCTTTCTCTTTCAGATCTCTCCAGAATCGACCACTCCGGTAAAAACAATCAATTCATAATAAATACGCAGCTCCCATTGCTTCCAGTCTGATTTGTTTAAACTGAATATTTAGATTTCTTGATATTCATAAATTTTAAATATTTATAAATAAGTAGCTTGCTAGCATGATTAACATTAATAAATGAACAATTTAACACTTAAGCAACAGAAGAAATTTGTGAATTGAGCCAAGTGGGAAGTCTCAAATTCACACAAATTCACACAAATTCATTTATATGGAGCTAAATTGGTGTTGATAAAGTTTGTTTAAAAAATAAAAACAAAAAATTTAAACAGAAAATTTGATTTTTTTTATTTTTTTATTTTCTTTCAGTTTAAAATCTTTTTTCACTGCAAAACCTTTTAATCAGTTTTTTTAAAAATACAGTTTCAAAACTTTCAATTTCAAAAAAGGATGTTCAGTTTCAATCATTTTTGTTTGAAATTTTCAGTTTCAAAACTTTTTTTTCCAATTTCAAATCTATTTTGTGTAGTTTTATTTTTTAGTTTTTCTTAATTTCAAATATTTTGAAATTGGTTCGAATTTAGCTCCATACGGCGAAGTCAGACCAGAAGCATTTGGTGAATCAAGATATATTTTTGTATCACAAATAAATGTGTTCATGAGTAAATATTGAGACTGTTTCAGCTCCATAACGAATGGGATGCTGCTGCTTGTCTCATTACTTTTCCGATGATGATGATGATGATGATGATGTCACACCTGTTTTTTCTCTTCCAGATGTTCGACATCAGACAGTTCATCTCTGAGAGCGACAGCAGCAGCTGCAGATCAATAACCGACCGATCGCTGCTGATCAACTTCCTGCTGCTGTCTCTGGCGGCTCTTTTCCACTAACAACCATCGTTTCCATGACGATGCTGCCACTACACTCAGTTTTATTGTATAGAAATGATTTCACACGCACGAGGAGCCGTATTGGTGAACCAGTTTGAACCAAACCTTAGTGGGACGTTTGAGTTCGGACTTAAAGTCGTTGCTAATGTCTGATCAGTTCTGATCCATCCAGAGGGGATTTCTGTTAGCAGAGGAGACCAACGATACCAGTTAGCATCTGCTGGTTACCAGTTATTGATATGGGATCGTTGTTCAGCCATGATGCTGAAATGACTGTTTAAATTCAGGGTAATTATGACACCAGACAGAAAACATTTTGGCCACATTAGCATAATAAACAGAAGATGAGTGCATCACATTCTAACTTGGACCCAAATGAAATGTTTGTTTTTGAATTTAAATCTTTGTAAATGGTTGAACTGATCTGATTCTATTTGTCTTTCTATATAAATGGGGTCTGTTTGTTCTTATGTCTTCTGAGGTGTTGGTGTTATGAAAATAAACTAGACTTACTATTTCTATTCTATTTTTTTAAGAGTACTGATAACTAAAGTTTTATATTAAAACCCGAGAACTGTCCTGAACAATCAATCAATCAATAAATCAATCAATCAATCAATCAATCAAATTTTATTTGTATAGCACATTTCAGCAGCAAGGCATTTCAAAGTGCTTTACATAAATAAAATAAAAACAGCATGTGACATTGAATAAACAATGAGAAAGAGAAAGAGATTTTGAAAAAAAAAAGATTAAAAAAGATAAAAACATTAAAGCCCCTTTTAGGACTTCAGTTAAACGTCGTTTAACTGGGACTCCAACCCTCTGGGACTTTAGCCATAAACGACTCTAAACAGGGTTTTAGTTTAGATTTAAAGGCTCTCAGTGTTTC
>NW_015114597.1:119667-121551 GCF_001443285.1 Poecilia latipinna
AGTGATTTGTCCAGATTGTTCTTTTTTATCAGTTGATATAGGAATATTAAAATATGCTCTTTGATAATATAATGTGTTTCATAACCTGATCACGCTCTCAGCTCATGCTGAACAATGACCGCCGCTCGTGGTCGTTGTGACCCGGGCGGCGGCCGCACTATTATTGGAAGACCTGCCTGGGAGAGAGGAAGTGGCCATTCTTCGCTATTACGCAAGGATGTTTGTTAAAGAGTATAAAGATGGGTAGTCCTCGTCTCGGCAGAGTCTGCTGTGGTACGGACGCCCGGCCACGTGATTGCTGCTCTGCCCGGACTGACGGCTCTCCAGTCCTTGTGTCACGGTAAGAGCGATTTATTAGAGGACAATATATAGCTTCTCGTATCAGTGTATGAATGATTGCTTTGCTTTGCTGCTGTAATCTGTGGCAGAATAAAAGACACATTTATTCTAGCAGACCAGCGTGTGGACTCATTTTTGTTGCTGATCACCTCCTGTTTATCTTTTTATCCTGTCCAAAATTTCACAGAACATCAGTGGTTTGATAACTGCTGTTTTCAAAGCCTGGGGGAAAACACCTGAAGACAGCGATGAGTTACTATTTGGATCAGATCCTTAGCAACGTGTAAAATCTAGAGGGCAGAGATATCTGCGGCTTATGTATGTTTACTGTTTTTTTTTATTATAATTTTTTATTTATTTTTTTAAACACTTTGGGGTTGCGGCTTATAGTCTGGAAAATACAATATTTATTTCATAAATAGTGTTATTTCCTGGATTTTTTCTGTGAAGAACCCAGAGAGGGTTATTTGGTTGTGCTTTCTGGAAAACAATAAATTTTTACATTTAGACACTCCTGCAATCGTCACACTTTTTCTGTTACAAACTGACTCCGGCCCCCACCAGAGAAGGGAAAAGTTATGTGGCCCTCACAGGAAAAAGTTTGGGGACCCCTGCGCCACACCATACTTTTTATATTCACTTCAGTAACTTCACTATATGGCAAACAAACATGCTTTAGCCAAAATTCAGCAGATCCAGACACAAATTTACAGTTTATGTCAAAGTGAGACCTCTTGTTCATACACAAGCTTTGTTGTTCCGCTAGTTTAGAGACATTTGAAAGCGAAAAAGATGCAATAAACTATATATATTGTTATTGTGGTAATAACTCATCCATTAGCATTGCTTCTGCTAATCCACTAATAGACAAGCTAATTTTTCATTTCTGGAGATAAAGAGCAAAGAATCTGCTTCAAAAATAAAATTTGGAAAAAATATATTTTATGAACAAAACTTAGAAAAAATGTAACCTTTCTCAATAAAAAAAAAAACTTCTTTGTCGTAATTTAAAATTGTCGAGCCTACATTTATGTGGTTTGCTAATTTTTCACATTTTATTTTTTGAAATGTTTGCTTTTAATTTAATTTTTTTTTTTTCAGATTTTTAAACGATTTGTTCATATGTATAGTCACACGAAATTCAAATTAAATGTGAACTTAACGGTTTATCGGCAGACTGGTTTTGCTAGCTCAGGGAGCTTGCCACTCACAACATGGCGGCGAAAGACGAGCTGAATGTGGGCGGAGCAAACAGAGGACGCAGGCAGTGGAAGGAAGGAGGATGCTTTGTTTTTGGAGCAGAAAGCGGCTGGAGGAAACGTCAGTTTCCCCCCAGATGGACCTGCTGCGGTACAGAAAGATTCACGGAGTTTGTTGACGCAGAGATGGATCCGGTTCTAAACCTGGAAGTTCGGGTTCTGCTCCACAGAACAGGTATGAAGCGCTATCACCGGAAGGACCGCTGGGACTTTCACACAGAAACAACATGGAGGCATTTCTCCCCATACGCCTCATGGAGCGTGTCGCCCGTTGCTGCGATACGTC
>NW_015114598.1:0-2952 GCF_001443285.1 Poecilia latipinna
AATTTCTGCAGGAATTTTCTAGTTTTATTTATCCTACTAGGCTCAGCATGCTATCTGTCAAAATACGCTACACCCTGCGCTCTCTCTGTCCTTCGCCTCTCTTGGAAATATAATATAAAAAGTTTTGATTGGTAGTTCATGGGTGTGTACATCCCTGAATATAATTTAAAAAATCAAATTAAAATAAATAAATAAATAAAATATTTATTTATTTGTGTCCTGTAGGAATCTCTGAAGCATGAAATCATTCAGACTGTGAGAACAACTCCTACATCCTGTAAAAGAACCTGATCCACCAGGACTCTGTCCTCCATAGATCATGTCCATTTTAAAGGATTCCCAGACCTTTTGGGATTTTGAACATGTAGTTAATTTTGAAAATTTTAATAAAGAGCTGAATTACCGCTTTAAATGTAATTCCTGTATTTTTTAAGCAAATGGCTACATTAACCAGTTCAATCAGAAAAAGTGCCTGTTTTTACTACTGTACCAACTTTCATGCTTTTCAAGGTAATTGTACATTTTTACTAAACCTGGCTAATTTACAATATGCAGACATCCTATTAGACTGGAATCACAAAGCCAGTGATCACTGTAATATTTAGAAGAAAGTACTGTAAAAAGGTTGCTATAATACTTTAAATTTCAAAAATACTTTATCACAAAGGGAAATTAAATTAAGTTGTACTCATTAATTCAGATTCTTCAAAGTTATTGTAGATGGTGATGACTGTTGGCAGGAAAGATCTCTGGTGCAGTCTGTATTACAGTGAATCTGAAGAAGCCTCCGACTGAAGACACTCTGTTTTCTCAGTATCATGAAGAGGATGCTCAGGGTTGTCCATAACTGTCTTGATTTTATGAAGAATCCTTCTTTGAACCATTGTCTCCAGAGGTTCCACAGTCGTCCCAGAACAGAACTAGCTTTCTTTATCAGACCACAGCTCTATCCAAACTATGCCAGTGACTTTGAGTAGGACAGATATGATCTTTATGCAATTCAAGCTTGTTGCAGCTAATGACTTCACAAAAGTAAACTACGAACCAATGATCCTCAAATCCAGGCCTGGACGGCTGGTGTCCTGCAGCTTTTAGATGAGTCTCTGCTTCAACACACCCGAGTTAAGTAATGAGGACGTTACTATAGAGAACCCGACTGCACTGAAGAAGTGATTCAGCTTTAGAGTCAGGTGTGTTGGAGCAGGGACACTTCTACAAGTTTCAGAACGCTGGGCCCTGAGGTCTGGAGTTTAGGAGCCCAGTGCTAGATGAGTTAAAAAAAAGCTACGGAACCAGCACCCATATCAGAAACTTAGCATATTAAAAACAGGAAGTCATTCTGACTCAGATATAGGTAATGCCAAGGAATCAATGAGCTTCAGAAGTAAAGAATTTTTAAGTGTTTTTATTTCAGAAGAGAGACTGACTAGAAGATGATGACATGTGACCCTACACAACATGTGACGTTCCAAACCAGAACATCTGGAGCTCAGAGCCGTCACCAAGTCCTGGTGAAAGTCCTGCAGGTCTGGAAGCTTCAACTTGAAGAAGCACCTTCATTAGGTCACACAGCACATCTGGTGACACTATGCAAGAGAAAAATTGTACTGATTAATCCACAAAAAATGTATATAGAAGTAGATCTTTCAAAAAATCTGAAGTAATTGTGGCGACACTAGATGGAAATTCAGATTTTGTGGAAGTTTAATTTTAGTAAATTGCTCAACAACGCCACCCTGGGAATCTCACCCAGAGAATATTACCTCTTGTTTAAGGCACACAGGTTCAGTCATGCATAGATTAAAACATCTGAGACCATTTCAAAATAAAAAAAAACGTTTATTAAATTCTTTTAAAAAATGTTTTTAAAACCAGTTTCTTTTTTAAAAATTAAACTAAAGAAATCAAAGAAAATAAAACTGCAGCAGTTGAGGTTACCGGCCGGAGGGGGCGCTATGGGGACGACATCCACCAAACACAGCAAATCAAAAAAAACCTTTAACACCAGACGCAGTGAAACAAGCCAAACGCCAAAATCACAGCACACAGACGAGGAAGACACCGTCACCACACCAACACCGCCACCGGACCTCAGCAACTGCAAACAAAAAAAACAATATAACAATATCAGCCCGACTAAATAAACAAAAGGGCTGTGAACAAAAGTAAAAAAATAAAAATCAGACAATACAAGTTAAAACATTAAGACCAGGCGTGGCCCTGCCACAGCGGGAGATGAAACGGGCGCGCCGATGCCACACCCCAAACACCGCTCCAATTAGGGCGGATAACGCCGCCACAGTCCAACTTGAAAACAATTGTGCAGAAATCCGGGAGATTTACGTAGCCGGCGCAGAACAACGCCGAACAGATCCGGGAAACGAACGCCGACAGAGCAGCAATGGTTCAACTGTGGGGAACCTGCTGATCCACAAAACATGCACACACACTCGCAGACCGAGGAAGAAAAGGAACGCAGCGCAGTGGCGTTTTACCACCAGAACATCAGCGCAACATGCACCAGCCAGCGATTTGTTGCTTTCTGCTGCCAGAGTCCACCAGACACAAGCCACACAGTGGGAGAACAAAAACGACACATGCCTGAATGAACGCAGCAGCTCCCTTATATACACCACGCCCACTTCAAGAACCGGAACTTCTCACCTGGAAACTATTTGTGTGAAATTATGTATATTTCTATACCACTACATAATCATTGTCTCAAATTCCTATGTATACTTAAACAAATCCAGTTTTGAGACTGAGATAATCCAGTTGTAACATAACCACTATGTTTGTTTTTTTTCTGGATAAATACATTGAAGAGTAAATGTATCATCTGATTTGTATAACAGTTGCTGTTATTTCATTGTAAAATTATTCCGAATTTCCACTTTTAAAACTGATTTTTGGGCAGGTCATGCTGATTTTTAGGTGTGGCTGAGATTAGTG
>NW_015114598.1:5913-11062 GCF_001443285.1 Poecilia latipinna
GCTGTTATTTCATTGTAAAATTATTCCGAATTTCCACTTTTAAAACTGATTTTTGGGCAGGTCATGCTGATTTTTAGGTGTGGCTGAGATTAGTGTATAAAAAGGGGCGTGTGCGTTGGCGCAATCAGCGAGGAAGACGCTCACCGTCAGATTTGTGTAGCGGGAGACTTGGATTGACTGAAAGTTTAGAACAAGTGATAGAATCAAAGGAAAGAGATAAAACAGCAATCAAAGTTTGCCTCCGCACCACGGATCGTGCGCTTTAGGAGCTGGCTTGGAGCTTGTGCCCAGGAAACGCCGCCAGGTGCAAGAGGACGCCAATGTACAGGACGACGCCGACGGTGCGATAAGGCGCCACCGGGGAGCGAAAGAAAGATATTCCTGGTGAGATTTGGACATTACTTTTCTTTTTGGGGATTTTGGTGGTACCACTCTTTTTTTCCTCATTTTTTTGGGGAGGAGAGTTCGACGCTTTGGATTTTCGTTTAGATTGGGACTTTGGATTAACAGGGAAAAATTCTCCCTGGATATGGAACTCTTGTGGACAATATTCGCATTAAAAAGGATCGGAAATATTTGGACATTTAACCATTTGGGTTTCTTTACTGACATGAACTGAGTGAATTACATCTCACCTACACTTATTTTTGAGGGATTTTGGGTTACTGATTTATTTATCAGGATAACTATTATTTTCTCAGTTTGTGGGTTTTGTAATAAATCATTGTTGCCAAGACTCAACCAAATTTCATATTGAGAGTTTTTGGTTATTTATTTACATCAGGTAACATATTTACCTGATGCCTGTGACGTATCCCCCTTGAGTGTATTTGTGAGTTCCGCTTTAAATAGAAGCTGAATTTTACACAGTAAAGATGACATCATCAATGCTGCTGTTTAAACATGGCTTTTAAACATGTTTAAACATAAGACAGATCAACCTGCTACACTTCAAAATAACAGTGCTACCTCCTAGTTTACAATGTTTAAAGTATTTTTTTAAATACTATGAAATATAAACTGTAATATATTCAAATTTATTATGTATTATGCTCACAGTTTTAGCAAATTCTGTAGCTTTCGGTGTACTTCTAAATCTGCTTCTTAGTCGCATCTTTTCGGGCTTGCGACTGCCTCTAGTGGCGAAGGGGTGGTAACACAACTAATCTAATTACATTACAAAATCAGAATACCACACCGTCTTTATTATTTATTATTAATTCTGGCATTATAAAAGAACATATTTTTTTCATTTTCTTAAGGATGCAGAGCTAATAAAATGACAATAGTTTCATACATTATAAATATCTATACATCTCCATCAATTATAGGAGGAACAAAAGAAATGAGACATGAAAAACAACATGATCAACTATAACAAAAATACCATTTGCAATGTATATGTAAGAAATTTAATTGAATAAAAGTCAATGAACATGAATTGGGTACAGAAGAATTGGGTACAGAAGAATTGTTACAACCAGGGCTGTTAAACAGATATAAACAAAAATTAATTTCTTTGTTTTTACAGTGCCATGTATATTATTGAGACTTTTTGCTCTAGAGTCTTGTATATAGAAAAAAAATAAGATTAAACTATTTAATCTATCAACGAGGACATTTTCCTTTGACTCTAAAACGATAAATCATATTCATGAATTGCATTATTACAAGGCCCATCTGTGGTGACAATAAAAAGAAAAGTAGCCAGCAGAAACTTTATGTGGCATACAATGATGGCATGAGGCTACTACTCAAAGTGCCAAGATGGAGTAGTGCTAGCCACATGTTTGTACATAATGCTGTTTCCACATGTGCAGCTGTGCTCAGGAATCTTGCGTATAAATGCATGTGTAGATTATCTGTGTCATGCAATAATATAATTGCAATTTTAGTAAATCCTGCTTTTACTACTGTGAGATTCTCTTCAAGATTATGGAATCATTGGCTGACGCCAATGACACCGAGTCATTTATTTGTGACTCGGTGAATAATATCATGTCATGTTTATTTTTAGTTTTCTTTTATTTTGCTTGTTTTTACCTTTTTTCTATGGACCTTTTTAG
The DNA here is from genome assembly GCF_001443285.1 of Poecilia latipinna. Taxonomy (NCBI): domain Eukaryota; kingdom Metazoa; phylum Chordata; class Actinopteri; order Cyprinodontiformes; family Poeciliidae; genus Poecilia; species Poecilia latipinna. The sequence goes on from NW_015114598.1 coordinate 7,980, forward strand.
TGTCTGGAATAAAGATATGATTGATTGATTATCAACAATTTGTGAATAGAGCAAAACACTTGGCACGCTATAGGTAAATATTATTTAATTTGGTTAAGAATAATTATTGCACTGTCAATAAATGATGTCTAATAGATGTTCTTAGTTGCCAAAGGAACACAGTAACACCTTCATGAGTTCAGAGGTTCAAACTGATGAATAATGAGGATGGATGCTTCCTGCTAAAGTATTTCTGCCATCTTCCATGTTCTTTCAGCAAACAGTTGAGACAGAGGTGTCTTTGGTTTCACCACTATTTACCTCAGGGGTCACCAACTCCAGTCCTCGAGGGCTACCATCCTGTAACGTTTAGATGCGTCTCTGCTCAAACACACCTGTATCAAATAAACTGCCCGTTTCCACCCTATTGCAGAGAGGAATGAATGCTGGTGAGGGAATTCAGACATTTTGGAGCAGAGGTGAATCTAAAAGTTGCAGGATGGTAGCCCTCGAGGACTGGAGTTGGTGACCCCTGATTTACCTGCTGTTATACATACAATTCAAAGTATTCTTAAAAGATTCTGTTAGTCTGCTCATGTGACCAAACCAACTGAGGAGATGAAAAGTTAAAACTTGATTTAAAATGTTGGTTTAACTTGAGCTGAGTTAAAACTCAAGTTAAAATGTTAAGTTTTAACATTTTAACTCAACAACCTCTACCTAACTAGAGTACACAACCTCAAGTTGGGTAACCCCAAGGTCTTCTTAAAAAGTAGAGTCTCTGAGAACAGTTCTTAAAGATATAATCAGTGTTTTCAGCAAAGTTGAGCTGACTGTCCAAGAATGACTCGAGGTATTTAAAATTTGCCACAGTTTCAACAGGTTGCCATCAAGTGAAACTGGAATCGCTTTCAGTTCTTGTTTAGATTACTTAATTAGCTCTACTTTCTTAAGAAAATGAAAATGTATGTTCTTTTGTGAGGGAATTTATCTTTTACTCTTCCAGTAATGCCAGAATTAATAATAAGTAATAAAGACGTTGTGGTATTCTGATTTAGTAATGGAATTAGATTAGTTGTGTTACTACCCCCACGCCACTAGAGGCAGTAGCAGGCCTGAAAAGATGCAACTAAGGAGCAGATTTAGAAGTACACCGAAAGCTACAGAATTTGTTAAAAACTGTGAGCTGCGCTGCAGTAGATAAAAGAGAAGTTCAAATACATTCTGAGAGTGAAACTCCTTCCTAAAGGTGAAAATATATTGAGGTCCTCCCTTCAAACTGCTTCGCCGCATAGAAACCAAGCACCCTGTGCATAAGCAACACTTCGGGTGTCACTGTCTCTCATCAATCCTAGATGGGGCTGTCTCATTGCAGAGAATCAAGCTCAGGGCTCCCATTAGTCATTATCATGAGTTAAAATTTTTCAAGAAAGTAACATGTTCGTTTTTGTGGCGCATCTGTATCTTATTTTGAAGGGATATGTAAACGTTACCAAGGCGACCAGAGTCAGAGAGCGTTTGGGCAGTGGTCGAGAGGAGATGAGTAGAGCTTGTGAGTCTTAAGTCTGGTTTAGACAGCAAGATTTAAGAATTGTCGGCCGATTCTCTAAATCTCTGTGACAACAGAGCTGATAAAAGTACAACAGGTTCGATCGGTTCGTGTCTCCAGCCACAAGGCAGGAGCAACACGAACCGATTCCAGTCACAAACATCGCGATTCCAGAAGAAAATCCACAAAACCTCCAACATAGCATACGGGAATTTAGAATGACCAAACACGGATGACGATGTAGAAGCAATAGTGATAGTTTGTGGAGTCATTTTAAGAGATAAAAGATATAACAAAAAGAAAAGGCGCTGGATAAAAGACGACGGGAGCAGCCGCTCTATTTGCTGCACTATGATTTGGAGGTGACTATGTTGTTTCTTAGTTAACATTTTTAACTGAATAAACGTATATAATAATGACCTTTACATATAATGATAAACATTTCCACATATCATCTCCGATATGCTCAACAGCTAAGCTCAGTTGAGCTTAGCTGTTTGGGATTCCCCTCTGTTCTTGTGTCACACCGCGCTTTCTGATTGGCTACCTGTCATATTCAACAGGTTATATTCTGGTTCCCAGTCAGGGAAAAGGCTGCGATAAAATGGCCAAGACAACCCGCTAAAGCCTGCCCAATTTGGGAACACCAACACCGCCTTATCTGACGGTTCACCTTAACCCTCCCGCCCCCTGGGCCGCAGCAAAATTTCTAAGTCTTGACCGGTCCGCAGTAATAAAAAGGTTGGGGACTACTACTGTAGCTGACAAAATCTAACACGTTACAAAATCAGTGGGTTTCTTTTCATTATAGTTTAGTGAGAAATTCCTTCTTTCCTGATCTGCAGGATGAGTCTTAAGGTGTGGTCTCTGTAAATCTACACCTAAGGCTATGAAAGTCTAAATGTTGCTAAGAAACACATTGTTTCCTGAGTTGTTTATGCAAATATACCTTTGTCTTCCCTGCTCTTACTGTTGATTGCAAATCTGGAAAGGATTTCATTCAACCTTTTTCCAACATTTAGTTTCACCATGTAGTAAAGCCAAGTTAGGACTTAGTTTTTGGAAACAGCACAGTTTAAGCCCTACAGAGCACGAGACGGCAAACAGCCAACAGGCTCTAAAAACAGATGCTTACGTAGAACCTCCACTGATGTGTAAGTTAAGTTTGGTTGCTTTCTGAAATGCAGTCTGTCTGTGATGGATTGATCAATGCAGCTCTGGTACCTATGTGTGTGTTTGCTCAGACACGCATGCATTTGGACACGCCTGTTCATACAGGTAAACCCTTCCTTACAGTCTTTCTCTGGTACATGTAAAATTCCACAGTCATTTGACACCCACCCACTGGCGGCCAGCGGCTTCTGAGTAATGGTAGATATACACTCTAAAAAGAAAATAGTTGAACCAACTTAATTGAATTGCTTCTATGGGTAACAAGCAATTCAATAAAGTTCATCCAACTTAATTTAAGTTAAGTTTAACCAATTCAATATATTATAATCATACATTTATTTTTTTGTAACAAATTTATTAAGTATGTTCAAGATCTTACTCA
>NW_015114598.1:14356-16943 GCF_001443285.1 Poecilia latipinna
TTACTCAAATCATTTAGTTTACTTAAAAAAAAAAGGTAAATGGACTGAACTTGTATTGCGCTTTTCCAGTCATTTTGACAACTCGAAGCACTTTACACTATAGTCACATTCACCCATTAGCACTCACAGATTTATACACCAATACACAGATTTGTAGGCAATTTGGGGTCAAGGGCCTTGCCAAGGGGCACATCGACATGTGGCAGTAGGAAGCTGAAATCGAACCTACAATCTTCCAATCACAAGACAACTACTCTAGCCACAGAGCCACAGTCGCTTACCTGGGAATCTGTCCCTGGTAAGCTTGAGTCATGGTGTCAGATGTGGGATACAACTATGGTATTGAACTTAATTATTTCAAGTAAAGTCGAAGTAAAAAGGTCATTTAAGGAAAAGATTTGTAACTTTTAAGTTGGAGTGTATTTAGAGGCAACTGTAAAAAGAATATTAGGCTGCAAAAAGAGTATTAGGCTGCAAACTAAGAAGTTTGTAGCCCAAAATATTTAGTTTGGAACTACTTAAAAGTTTGAGTTGACTTTCTGTAGAATTAAGTCAGAGATTTTAAATGTTTATTAGAACAAACTAAATGATTTGAGTAAGAGTGACTTAAATTTGTCATGTTAAACCCCCTTATGAATTAAGTTATAAAAACTTAGCAAATTGAGTTGGAAGGACTTAGTGAATTGAGTTGGACGATCATAATAAATTGAGTTGGTCAGACATGGGATACGAAACTGGCATTGAACTAAATTTTTTTTTAAGTAAAGTCAAAGTGAAAAGTTCCTTTAGGTTAAAGATTTGTAAGTTTTGAGTTAAATGAACACAAAAAGTAAGTTGTCATAGCAAAAGCAAAAGAATTAAGTGAAATTAATGTAAATAAGTCCATAAGATGAACTGCAAATACACTTTGGGCTGAGTGTAATGGCAGCCCATAGCTCCAGATGGAAGCCATGAGCTGTAGTTCAAACAACCTGATGGAGTCGCCATGCAAGATGCATCTCCTACCTGGTGATGTTTAGTGAAGAGAACTGACTTGTAGTATTGCTGACAAAGTCAATAAGATGCTGCCAAGTGTTTCAGGGTAAATTCTCAATAAAGCTGACCATTTCTGATGTGAACTCATGGAGACTGAGAAAGGTGAAGTCATGGAGTCAGGGTGAATTCGCACCAGCCATGTTTAGTCCACTTTAACTGAACTCTAGTTGTTTGCCCAGAAAGTCCAGTTTGTTGGTGGAGATGTGAATGCGCAATCAAACTTGGTCTTGGTTCATTTGAAGTGAACTGTGGCACAGTTCAAATGCCAATGCAAATACCAAGTGAAAGGCTGTGCAGAGACCACTAAAGGGGCAGGTGCTCCACAAAAAAAGGGCACATCTAACCGCACTTTAAGACAGATTATTAAAGTCACACAGCTTTCAGAGTTTAATAAACAATGATAAATTACAAATTGTGAGATATACAACTAGATTTAGTACATCTCAACATAACAGCTGCCTTGTAATATTAAATATATTGTTCACTACCTCAAACTGCATGTTGATTATGGTAAGAACCTTAATTTGTTTTGTTCTTACCTGTGGTACTCGTTCTGACCCAGTTGGTCAACAATCCACTACCTTTGGCTGCTTCTGGCAGATCCTTTCTTTTTTGTTTCTGATGTCTTTCTTTACGTGGCATCTTTGAATTGAAAAAAGCAAAACATAATGAATTATGATCAGAACACTATATTAAACCACACTACCAATTATTTACCCTTGTGTTTAAACCAATATGTTTTTCAGTCCGTAGCATAACGTAGCAATATTACTTAAAGTCTGGATTGAGTTTTTTCCCCTTCATTTATGACACGCTTTTATTGGACAGGAGCAGCTTCATTGATTATTACATACATTATATTTATCATGGTAATTCAGGGTGAGTTATTTTTAATTCTAAATTAATATTCTTGTTGGTCTTTTATTTAAGTGCTGTTCTCCTTCAAGATACATTTACCTAACACTAGAATAAAGGAAATGCACATTATGCAGCAAAGGAAATTAGAAGACATATATCCATTATGGAGATGATAAGATGATAAGTTTTGGACGGACAATGTGCCCCTATTGCATAAGCAATACTGAAGAATGACTGCTATCATTAACGATACAGGAAAGAAGCTTTTTAGTTATCTTGCTTTGCTAGCAAAGTCGTTAGCTAGCAGGTAGTTAATAGTACAACTACAGCCTAATGTCTGTATGATAAAAATACTGAATCGATAGATGAGAACAGTTTTCCTCACCTGGCTGTCTCCTCCCGCTCAGTAGTTCTTCAGAGAAAGGAAGACTAGAGGCCTATCAGTGTCTGTTGTATTTCATTACCTCTCTGCTTAAACCGCTGAAGCAGAAACGATACTTCAACGTTTTCCGTTATCTGACAAGTAGCAAGTCTACTCCACTTTATTCAACCAAAACGTTTTTTTTAATTCAAAAACTGATCTGTAATCTGGAACGTTCGCTACGTTGAGCTCCAGTTAGCCGCCTTATCTCACTGTGTGAGAGCCAATTGCGTCATGCGTGACCGGCAAAAGGTCAAAGGTAACAAGGTGACT
>NW_015114598.1:20952-33568 GCF_001443285.1 Poecilia latipinna
GTACAATGCAGAGTGAAAGAGAACCACAGCAGCTGAAAATGTTCCAACTTTAGACCCCAAACCAATTGAGTGTACCAGGTTAACAGATGTGATAAAACCCTTCGACCCTAGTCATCATAGTAAGACCAGTTTCTGTCGGAAGAAACCAGTAAGTGAAAGTTTAGTACATTCTATTAAGTGGAAGCAGAAATGAACAAGGCTGAGGTTTGCTGTCTGTTGCAGTTCCCAGGCTTGCAGGGAATTAGTTCTTGGCTGAGTCATCACAGCTGCTGGAGAATCTAACCAGCAGTGTCTAACACAGGGGTCACCAACTCCAGTCCTCGAGGGCTACCATCCTGTAACGTTTAGATGCGTCTCTGCTCAAACACACCTGGATCAAATAAACTGCTCGTTTCCACCATATTGCAGAGAGGAATGAATGCTGGTGAGGGAATTCAGACATTTTGGAGCAGAGGTGAATCTAAAAGTTGCAGGATGGTAGCCCTCGAGGACTGGAGTTGGTGACCCCTGGTCTAACAGAACAGAAACAAACATCTCAATGCATGTTTTGGAAAATGCATGTGATATATTGGGAAAGATTAGCAGCATAAGTGACCACATGGAGGTTGACTTCAACATATGACCGGAAGCCTTTTAAAACCAAAACTCCACTAAAAATCAGTCTCCACTAAGTACTGGTAATGTTGTCTAATGTAACCAGGAAGCACCCTCTGCTACCTTTGTTGCTTTAAAAGACTGTTATATGATCTAGTGTGAGTGATAACACCTCAGCTCTTCCTTTGCCTCTGTCAGTTGACAAACTGACTCTAGATGTCCTGGCTCCAGCGCAAAAGGCTGCTGCACAGTGTGTGACAATGATGGTAGAAATATTTATGAGGAAAAAATTTTTGGAAAGAGCCAGGGAACCTTAGTGGGTTTAGTTCAACCTACATGTCTTTAAGTCAAATCATTCCATGCTGGATCCAGTTATGTTACATCATACTTGAGATATAAATTGTTAGTCAGCAGTTTGGTGCTGACAGAATACCAGGTAGTGTGGTGGGAGGCATGTGTCTGCATATCTTTCTTCTGTTTATGCATCTTCCTCCTAATAATAGTGGCTCTTCACTTTTGTTCATTTTCACAACATAAGCTTTATTCTTAAAAACATGAGATTTTATCCAAGTCCTGTTAATTTTGTTAGTATGGTTTTGATGCGGGAATCAAATTATAGCACAAATAAAGCTCAAAAAGGCTGCGTTTACAGAAGGCTGACTTTAAAAAGGTTGGCTTCAAAACAGAAGCAGATGGTTATTCAAGTTCTTATTTTCACTCATCTGGGTTATTATATAATACTTTTCATAAGAATTAACTAAAAAAAAAAACAGAAGAGATCATATCATTCCTAATTGGTTGTTTGTGATGGACTGGTGACACCAGCCCCCCAGCATCGATGGATGGATGAATGGATAGATGGATAATATTGTATATTTGTTTAAATCCAGTTTTATGATCCAGTTTTATGATTTAAAACCTGATTTTAGTTACATCTAAATAGAAGGGGATGTAAAAATGCTGTTGTTTGAAAAATAGTTGTTTCCTCCTGACCTTCACCTGCTGAAGCCGTTCTAACAGAACCATAGGACCAAAGTTTGTCTGAAATTCTTTGTCCCAATGAATGGCTAGTGGTGCTTTTTCCAACCGGAAAATTACCCAGCAGTTTACTGCAAGTCCACACATGTTGTCTTGGGAATGTCAGACTGTTGCAATGAGGCTGTGTTGTGTTTACCTGTGTTGTTTCTCAGATAATTCCCATTTTCCAAAAGGAAAACACTAACTGCTGCCACACCAATAATCCTTTACGAACTGGTTTGGGTTTATAAAATGATTTTTCCTAACTTCCGGTCATCCAGCAACCCCGGCCCTGTACCCCATCTTCTAACATGATCACATGACGTAACCCCCCTAACGACCTGACGAATACATGGGCAGGCGAGTGGGCGGAGTCTTTCCTGTGGATATCAGAAGTGTTTCCTCCTCCACCTTGTCTGTGAACAGGTGAGCACAGGTGAGAGGGGAAGTCCTCCGTTCACCTTCAACAAAGAGCTTCAGTGCACTCGAGGACTGAAGGTAAATATCTGGAGCTTCTTTTTTTCCCCCTCTCTCTCTTTCTCTTTTACCTTCTTATTGTATTTTAGATAATCGTGTCAGCTGGCCAGACTTCTTACTTTATCCTGCTAGTTAATTATTTTTTGAACAATTTTTTGGATTATCTGTGCTGCGCACTGATTGCGTCACGCATGCCGCTATGTCGCCTTGTAAATGAAGCGACTGTACATGCTGGTGGCTTTGCGGGACGCGGTCACTGAGCTGAGCAGGTGTTGAAGCCTTGGATCCACCATCATCCGAGCTCTGCCGCGCTCTGAGCGCCGGTGGGCGGCCCCTGCTGGCGCACCACAGCTACAACTCAAGCTGCCTTTATGCGCAATAGGAAACCAGGCTTACGACCCCAGTCTTCAATAGACTGTAGACTGCCTCTCCTCTCACAGTTCGCTAGTGTGTCTTGTTTCCTTTTCATATGATTGGATAAGGTTTTTAGGAAAGAACGTTCTGTCTATCAGACAGACAGACAGAGAGAATCCAAGCCAGTCCTCTGTTTAACTATGATTACTGGTAAATTTGAAGAATTGAACATGATAAACAGGGATGCTGTGAAACAATAATTTTTATAGCAGCTCAGAAATTCTTCTTTCAACTCTCTTAACTTTCATAGAGTGACATCTGGTTTGTACCAGTGAGAGGATTCTACAATACAGAACATGATGTCCATCGATTTCCTGTCCCCATGTAATCCTGTCCCAGAGTCGGGGTATTTTAACCAGCAGGGGATTGGTTGCTGCTTAGTTTACATAATTAGACCAGTTGCAGGCAACTGTGGCTCAATAGGAAGAGTTACTACTGGAATCGTAAAGTTGAGGGTTGATTCCGGCTTCCTTCCAACACATCAGTGTGTTGCAACCCCATATTGCCGCTGATCTGAATGGCAATTCAGATCAGCGATGAAAAGAATTTCAGTTGATCAATATGACTATGAAAGATGCATCTGACCTTTAAATGTCTTTATGTATTGTAAGGTTAGATTTAATGTCTGTAGAAGCTGATGAAGAGCATCTGGGCCTGCTTTGCATGCACACAGCTTGCTTCAGCCCTGGAGGAAGAGCCAGTCCTTCAACACTCAGAGTAAAACATTCTGTAATTACTCCTCAGAGAAATTTGAAGTTTCCATTTAAACTCAAATGCTTAGAAAATGTCTTCAGGCTGAGAGGAATTCACAACTTCTAATTATTCAACTTACATTGAATAATGATAAGTTGAATAATTACAATTACAACCAATGGACTGTAGCCCAGATTTGCATTGTCTTATTTTACTGAAGCTCTGCTTTGTGTCTGATGGCACTCACAATAAAACAGGAGACAGAGACTTAGGTGATTCAGTCATTATTTTTTTTTACATTTGAGTTTGTGGAGGTTGATGGTGTGACTGGTTACTGCTGCTCCCAGCATCAGGGGTTGAGTATGGGTTTTATCAAAAAACTATCATGGCATGTTGAGTCATGTTGAGTATATTAAACTACTTACAATATCACCCCAACCACTTCAACATCATATTTAATTTTTTAATAACAGGAGGAAGCCTGTTGTTTTCTATCAGTTGGAAGTTATTAAATGAAATAAAAACAGTGAGAAGTTTAAGTCTTCCTGAATCTTGTGTCTTATCACAGGGCTGTTCAAGTTTCTCATTGTGAGGAACTTGAACAACCAACATATTCACACCAAATGCTGTGAAACTGTTTGGATCTGTGTTCTGATGCTGTGTTGGGCTGACCGGGATATTAAATGATCTTTGAACTGAACATATTAAGTGTTTTGAGATTATGTTTTGTTGTGACCCAATGCTAGCTTAATGACTAATCTGACTGAATTTTAAATGCTTGTTTAATTCTAATAGAAGCTAGTAGATTTAGTGATGGAGAGTTATTTATTGCTCAATGAAAGTGTTCCTTTATGCTGCCTTCTGCTCTCTGCTTCTTTATTTGACATGAATTTATTTTAAAATGATTAACTCAGGATATGGAGAGTGACATTCACCGCTCTTGGGAGACATTAGCTGACGTGTGAACAGTTTCTGAGACGTTGGAAGCCTCACAGCTCCGTCGTTCTTCTTTTCTCCCTTGGGAATTGAATGCAACACGTTTCTCGAGCGTTTCGGCACGATTTTCGCGGCGCTTCCCAGTGCAGTGTCAGTGCGCAGTAAATGTTGATTTATAGAACAGCGTCCTTCCATGCGGTTAGGAGGCGTGTTGGCCCGTAATGCCCGCATCCTGACAGATAATGGCATCCGGGCGCGTTTTCCTGAGCCGCGCATCATTCCCAGTGACCGTCTCCTGGAGATATGCAGCCTGCTGTGTTTAGATGCTGCCTCTCTGTCATTAATTGGAGCTTGTGGTGAAATCAAGCAGCAACTGGTTCTTCGGTTGTCTCCCCTCCGAGCTCCCGAAGAGATGGGAAGCTTTCCGTGCAGCCTCTCCACGCTGCAGCGCTGACGGCTGTGAGTGGATGCTGCTGCAGAGAGCCGGGGCTCCACTGATCTGTTGGGGAGTCTTCTCTCCAGCCAGTCCTCCTAATCCCAATGGAGCAGCAAGAGGAACAAGAAGTTGGGGGCTTGTCCCACCATGGCAGCAGCCAGGATCTTGGTAAGATGATTTCCCTTCATTTGCCGAGAGAAAAAAAAATCAGGCGCATGTTTCTGACCTTAAAGTTCATTCCTCTGATTCTAGACAAAGCTTAAGCTTTTTGCATCAGAGCAGCCATGAGGTCAAATTGTTCATGTTTTTACAAGATGTTGCTCATTTCTTCTATTGAGTATTAATAACATTCAGTTAATGTTTCTGCTGCAAAACTGCCCAACTACCATTGCATTCTAATGGCTTGTCTAGTTACGGTTTGGTCTAAATCCTGTGGTTTGTCTTCTGGAACCAGGGGTGAAAGTAAGCCAGTCCGGTCAGATAATGTCTGCTTACTCTCAGCTGCTCTGGGAACACCTGGGGATTCCCCTGGAGGAGCTGGAACAAGTGGCTGGGAAGAGGGAAGTCTGGGCCTCCCAGCTGAGGCTGATACCCCACCACCCAACCCCGGATATGTGGAAGAAAATGGATGGATGGATGGTTGCACTTTGCTTTTGGAGATGCAGAGAGAGTATTTAACGAGTTACTGACAATTTTTGTCATTGTACCAGAAATAATCTATAACTCCTTCCACCCCTCACTGGACCTGAATTCAGTTCAGCTGCAGGTCTTAATCCTGAAGGGATGCAGTAGTTAGAACTCATTATCCACCTTTCTTCAGAATTATTCTTCATGTTTGGAGCAAATACATGGCTTTGAATGACAGGCCACATATTTTCATGAGTAAATAACATTATTACCTCATCATGCAGACCAGACCCCCATTAGAGAAGTTGAAGTGATTCGATGCAGGCAGGTTTTTCCACTCTGCCTCCTGTTTAGTCTGATTTTATTTTTTCACACCCTATGCTGCTGTGCAGTTTACATAGACCCAATAATAATACACACACATTTTCCTCACTGTCTAATGTTAAATCAATTATTTTGTTTTAGGTCATTTAGAATCGTCAAAATTGTTTCCATTTGATAAATTCCACAATAATGACAATATGTCAGAATAAGTTATTAACGTCATAAGTTTATATCCAGAATGATTCTTGTCTCTTCCAAAAAAGAGCCCAGATGATGATGATGATGGTAATGCTTTGGGAACTTCTGACGGGTTCTGGTCTGAAAATTGAAACTTTGGAACTCGATCGCAGGACAAAAGCCAAAGATCTTGTGAAGATGCTGCCGAAGCTGTTAGGACAGTGAAACATGTTGTTACTGACAGACTGTTGGCCTAGGAAACGATATGCTAACTGTGAAGTGTGGCAGCATCATGCTTTGGGACTGTTTTGCAGCTGCAGGAACTGGTCCACTTCATAAAATAGATCATGAGGAAGGAATATTATGTAGAAATATTGAGGTAACATCTAAAGACATCAGTCAGGAGGTTGATGCTCGGGTCCAAATGAGTCCAGATAAACTATGACCCTCTTCAGGATAACAATGTTAATGTTTTGTTGTGGTCGTCACAAAGCCCTAAGATCAGGCCTAGAGAGAATTTGTGTGCGTCTGGGAGAAAACCCAGAAGAGTTGACCCAAGTCCTCCTGTTCAAAGGCATTCCTATAGTAAATAAATCTGACATGCACTCATAGCATTGTTGTGTCTTTTACAAATAGAAATCATTTTGGTGATTCTAACTGACCTGGAGCCAGAGAAGTTTGTTCTGATTTAACTTCCGACAGTGAGGAGATGAAGGAGAATGTGTGTTTTTTTTTTCTGCGCATGTAAACTTCTGGTTTCACTATGAGCTCTGTGGGCTCCGTCTCAGGCAGCTGTCTGGATGATGCTGGGATGTGAAAGTAACTTTGGTATATTGCAAAGCAGAAACGCCCTCTGTGGTCAGAGTTTGGTCCTACAGATACCCTCTTCCCATTTCTACCAGCCCACAGCGATCCCTCTGTGCTTTCTGTCCAGTCTCCTCCATCCCAACTCTTACTGTGTTCCTGACCATTGCAGAAATCTCTGCAGTATGACGTCTTCATGGCAGAGACAGTTAGCAGGCAGAGCACTGGTTGCATTTACTTATCAGAGCAACAAGGAAAGAACAGATTTGTCTTTTACATTTTTTTTTTTAAACCTATACTGATCAGGACCTGTATCGTCAAAATACCTGCTTATTGTAGTTCAGGTGTGTTGTCTGATGGCTTGACCATGATAGCTGCTAACTTCTCATTCTTCCTGTTGTGAGTGAACATAAAATGCAAACTCTATGAATCTGCCATGATGTCTGGGAGATAACATGAAACCAATAGCATTTTGTTGCTTTGGAGGATGATAGAGATGGAAGGAAGTTTGACTGACGCAGACTGCCCGGAATGTTGAAATGCATCTGTGTAACATGTTGAAATGCTATACACAGGTGCATTTTGCTTGAAAAATCAAATGTATTATCATTATATCTGAATATTCTGGCAATAATTTCCTTTTCTTAAATTAAAGAGTCAAAAATCTTCCAGACTGTAATTTTTGGTTTGATTGTACATAAAAATTTTACCTGCATATAATACAACCCCAAATCATATTTCCATATAACACTTTATTTCATTTTATTGAAATAAAGTGTTTTATCTGAAATAATGTCAAACTGGTGGCATGGTTTTCCTGTTTTATCCACAGTTTTAACTCCACACTGTTTTTTATGTTTAAGCAGTCATGAGGTGCGGTGGTGAAACCTGAAACTGCTGCTGTTTATTGAGCAGGTTGTTGCTAGGTAACCAAAGAGTGAGTGATTTCGTTATTGCCTTTCTTAGCTGGTTGTTAGAGGTTGAGCCTTTCCTCTGCCTACATCACCCACAATGCTGTGAGATTCTGGATCGGAATTCAGTGAAATTATTTAAAATTCTACCAGATGTATTATCTATTGATATTCATGATGTCTGTTGCGATACATTGTTGTAGATGTATTGTCCATCCCTAATAGAAACACAGCAGCTTATTTATCTGTTAGACCAGTTCATTTATAATCTGGTAAAATGTACAGAAAGTTAATCAAATATTACATAAGAACAATTCAACCTGAAAAAACCAAAGAGATCTGTTGTGGTATTACTGATGTGGAAAATGACATATAAAGGCTGCTTCAGTAAACATGAACAAACTTGCCATGTGACATCAAGCCCGTCTTCTCAGGAATTTGGATCAGATTAAGTCTTTGTCATGGTTGCTGCACAGATTCTATCAGGCAGAATCCTGTCTGAGCAAGTGACACAGGACACATCAAGGGACGTTAGCTTAAAATATACTGTAACCCTAAACAGAGCTGTAAAGAACATATACTTAAAAATAATATATCTTTCTGCTCCTTTATTTCCACTTTTAGTATCTACTTAGTATTTTATTGTCATTAAATAGTAGCTGCCTTAAACAAAAAACCTCCAAAGTGGTCAGTGTAAAATTTCTCACTTGCTCATATCTCAAAGCAAAAACTTTGCTAACTTGGAACGTTTCTTCCGACAAAGGGAGAATATTTCAGGTGCAGCAGCACCGAAAACTATTCCAATTCCAGTGAATGTTAGGCTACTTGACATGATACGAACATGCAGCTGCTTGCAACACAGCAGCATCACACAACCAATATTCAAATTTAGTTCAAAAATACTTTATTCCAAAGGGAAATTATTGTTGAAATTCATAAAATTCACAGATCTTCGGAGTCCCTGTGGATGGTGACGTTGTGGAAAGGAAGGATCTCCAGTAGCAGTCAGTATAGCAACAAAACGAAAAGGCCTCTAACTGAAGACTGTTGCTATATGTTGACATGCTGAGAGACATTGGAGTCTGGGATATGATCCTTGATTATCATGATGGAGGGAAGAGTTGCTGTGAAAACTTCCTCTGTCTCTCTCTCTGGTCCTGCTCTGTTTCCAAGAAGCCTCAAATTCAATTCTTCTGGAATTTGGGGTCAAAGTTCAGGTTTAATTTAAGCTTTTGAGATGATGATTAGCTGCTCCCAGTTGTAAAAACGATACACTGTTGCTATATTTACACATCAAATGTTTTGCTTTACATTTTTTACTCGGAAAGTAAAAAAGTGAAAACAAAAATCCTTCAGGAGGAAATACTGTCGATACATGCAGCACCTCAAACAAAAAAATTATAAACCAAAGAACAAATGCTTCATAATTTCAGGATACTCCATCCTTTCTGATTAAATTGAATTGAATTTGTTCACAACCATAGAAATTAAAATGTATATTACGCCAATTCACAATAAATCTCGTCTCAAGGTACTTTACAAAAAAGAAAATTCAAGCTAGCGGTTCTTTTTATGTTTGTGGGTCAGTAGGTGCTGGAGTTTGAACAATAAACCCTTCAGCACTTAGTTTGTGTTTTACTTTGGAAAAGAAAACCTCAGTGGTGGGAATAGACTCCTTGCTCCATTTTTCCTACTGGGAATATCCTTTTCGATCTGAAAAGGATGTTCACCTTGTTTGGTTGCATCAGGTGGTGTAAGACTGCTCTCTTCCTTTGAATATCTTCTGCTTCTGAAGAGGTCTCATGGGGTCAGATATTTATTTTTTTTTTTCAAACTGAATTTAGCGTTGATTTGGAAAAAATGACAGTTACGGAGCGTCGAATGGTGCAAAGATGAGAGCAGTGCCCCGTATACAGAGGCTACAGACCTCGATAAGGCTGTCCTATCAAATAAAGGCCACTAGTGCCAAAAAATTCTAAAACAAGAAAAACATTGTTATAGGCTTCCTTAACTATTGTTGTGCTCTTGTATAACTGAAAACAACCAAACAAGTTAAAATATGACTAATAAACTTAATTAGCATTGGAGATTGAATCATTTTATGTGCATCTTTGTCGAAGTGACAAGACTTATTTCCAGTTTTTTAGTCCCTGTGTGTGTTATGCTGTCTGTCCTGTAAGTAAACACAATGATGGGCATCAGTGGTGGAGATTGTCTTCTGGCTACTCTGCCTTCCTGTCTTTCTCCAATATCTGCATGATGGCCGGATTGATTGGTTGTAGTATTGAGTGTGACCTGTGGTGAACTGGAGATCCTATAAGACTCTTCCACATCTTTTTGCCTAATAGACCTGCTGAAGGACCTTCAGTGTAGAGAGTACAGGAAGATGGAGACAGACTGCAGGCTTTGGGATGGAGTCGCAGCTCACTACTATCTACTGGTGCATGGTATTGGGATGTTCTTGAGCATATGACAGTTATAGTTGTACGTAATTTATTTTATTGATAGAGATGAATAAATTTGGTTTTTCACTCTTATCACTCATATTCCATTTTTGAATAAGTTGGCTATTAGATACCCAACAGCTTTTGGCTTAGTGACTCTTTAAATTGTTGCATAGCTTTAACAAAAAAAAAGAGAACGTTGGCATCAGCCCTTCATGAGCAGCTTCTTTATTCTCAGGTTCCCCCTTGAAAGACATTGCATTTTTACTGAAGTTGAGCCTGAAATTTGTGAAGTACTAACAATAGTAATAATAATTAGGAAGTCTGTTTCAATGCACAAATAATGTAAAAATGCCAGTGGCTCCCAAAACTGAGTCAGATACCTTCTTTTTACTGCAGGGATTTTTTCCATGAAACATTATGTCCATCATGTTGGGGCAGGAGCATCAGAGCCGGTGGCTTTAAGAAGCAGCTGATGGGGAAGCTGGTTCTGTTTGAAACTGCCTCTGATACCTTCATTGACTCTGGAAGAAACTTAACTAGTTTCTTCCCTTAGGAAGAAAAAGTATTTGGCATTAAATTGAATTGAATTTACATTTATTTGGTACATGATTGAGCACAACTTTAGGTCTTAATGACCACAGTCAAGAATCATCACCAGGGATAAAAAAAACACAAGAATGCCCAGAGTTATTGTAGATGGTGATGGCTGTGTGACGGTCTGTTTTACAGCAAGTTTGAAAGATTAATTTGTTCAGAATTTGTTAGGTTAATTGAATACTCGAAATTGGTATTAGATGGTATTAGCAGTCATGTCCGACTGTGGTACCATCATCAGTCGGACAGATGATTTTAGCAAATAATGTGGAAATTTCCTAATGCTTCCGCATGTCTGAGTCTTCCAAATGTTAAGGTATGGAATCGTTTCCAGAATTTAACCCAGGTCGTGGTCTGGAATAAACAGCTTCTGAGAGTCAGCTGTAGGAAATACTGATTTAATGGGGGGTTGTGAATCTTCTTGAGACGTGTAGTTAATCTAATCCAAGCTTTTAATGCTATCTGTTCAGACATGCATTGAGAGCATGAACTACTAAGGCATGGAATTATTAGAATAGCCACAACCTAGCCAATGAGCACAACTTATTTTCAAACCATAAACCTCTACAGATTTGCTGTGATATCTGATGTAAAGCATTTGATCTATTAAATTCAGCAGTGTTGGGATTAGACTTCATCAGTGAACAGATGCATGATTAGGCTGAAATCTGGATGATTTGAAGCTGAGACAACACCCCAAACTTATTAGTCTGTTCATCAAACCATTCTTAAAGCCTCTTATGTGGCAGCGATCATTATCTTGCTGAAAGAAGACACTGATGGTTGCAGGGATTTAAGGAGTGCGAAGAGTCAGCAGCAACCTTCAGCTGGATAGCTTTGGATATTCTGCTATAAGCTATTAGCTGTTAGCTACAACACCACCAATTGGCCCAGCATACCTACTACACCTTTGTCTGTGGTTTTGCAAAACCATATTACACACAATTTTTCTACTATTTATCCTTGCTGATTTACAAATCAAGACTTCTTTTGCTGAAAATGTGTAAAATATCATTCATGTCACATTTTGGTTTGTGGAGGACTTCTTCAGTCTTAAACTGAGGAGAGCAGGAAGCTATGATTTGATTTATTGTCTTCTGCACTTCCACAATTTTTATCATTTCTAAATTCATTGTTTGTTCTTCTGTTAGGTTCTCCACCCATCTCCTCTTTTGAGCCTGGAGAAAGCGCTCAGCAGGAGGAAGGTACAGTGATGAGGAGGAGTGAGAACTACCTACCAGTTCCTGGTGAGGACAAAAACCTGGATGGAGACTTCAATGGGAAGACCAGGAATGATGAGTCCATGGTAAGACTCTTCTGGAATCCTGTAGGCCAGGAGTTTAACTCTGGAAGGTTTCAGACTCATCTAGAAGGTCCATGTGGTTTAACACCGTACCAGGTTAGGACTGCGTCTTGTGTTGGACTGTAGGTGTAAAGTTCTGGTAAACAGAACTGTCTGCGGGGCTTGATAGGCTTAGAGGGTGTGAGATAATTAGAATGAAAACGGATTTAATGATGATTCATGTCAAAGTCATTCGACATGCATCGCTGTGCATAAAACACTGCTACAGATTAGTTTCTTTATTATTTAATTTTTCCTGGCCTGTATATTGATACAAAATCTGACTGTGGTACAATCTGCTTTGCACATTAGTGCCAGGATGAAACTAAACTTGACGTCAGTGTTTAAGACACCTTTAGGATTTTTCTGTAGTTTACTGTTAATTGTACTCACTGGTGGAAACTAAGAATTAATGTAGCTGAGAATTCTCTGGTTCCAGGCTCAAAGGGAAAGCCTGTTTCCAGCTGTAAACCTGCTCAACCAAAATAAAGGCATCTTTCTTTTCAGCTTGTTGGGTGTGACATTTAAATGTTAGACATGAGTATTTTTGATCCTGAAAAAAGAGGCTTACTGTACCAGATAAAATGGCACATCTGTCACTGAGACTTTTGGATTATCTAATGTGACATGGTCACATTTGCAGCAGCTGTTTTAAAATTATATCATTATTGTATGTTTTGATGAATGAACTGTTGTAAAGTGTGGTAGATTGTACCTCATCATAAAGTCTCCACATATCAATGGTGACAAATGGACCATTGTTCTCCCACTATTCATATATTAAGTATATGAATAGTGGGAGAACAATGGTCCATTTGTCACC
>NW_015114598.1:38940-41223 GCF_001443285.1 Poecilia latipinna
TTATTTATTGTTATTAAACTAAAATCTCCAGCATGGGGAAGTGGGATGAGCTCGACTTTTCTCGACACCCACTATTCATATATTGAATAGTGGGAGAACAAGAAATGTATTAGTTATTGTATTCTTGGTAGAGGAATGTAATCCAAATTGCAAATATTCAACTAGCCCTCACATTTCAAGCTAAAATATACCACAATAAGAACTATTGTAATGATATGTAGCTTCCTCTTTTTAATAGAGGCTAACTTTTATCATTTCTTCTTTTTCTGTAAGCATCAGGTTCCTGAAATGGTGTCATTTTCTGAGCCCCATGAAAAACTACAAGAGATGTACAATTCTAAACATAAAGTAACATTTTTAAAACTGCAAGGAGCTTTGAGGAGCCATTGATTTAGCCATTGATCACCCGATGTCAAAAAGTAGTCCTATTCTGTCAAACTAAATCTGAGCTGGTTTGATGTCAGATGATCTTAATGTATGCAAAGACCAAGACAGAAGTTTCTGATGGTTAACATTTGAAATTTCTATCAAGATAATCTCAGTGCTTTGCAGGGGTTTGGTGCAAAGCAGATTTGTTTAATCAAACAGGAGTACAATTACTGAATTTATTAAATGGTCTTTACTAAAATTGCTAGATTGACACCTTAGGCTTCTCTGTGGTTTGGTATCAACAGTTTTATGGAAAATGATCTGAGCAAAGAAAATATTATCTACAACATGTGAGGTGGAACACAATGGAAGAGCATTAGTCAGTAGGAGAAAAGAAAATTCAGATTTTAATCTCGGAATACTTTTTTTTTTGTCTTTTTGTGGCCCTAATCTTTTTTCATTCAGTATATCCAACATTTTTTATGTCAAAAATACACAGTTCATTGGATAAAAATAAAATGAATACATTAGCATTTCTAAAGGCACAGGAGAAATAAACAAACCACCCAAACTGGCATCACATACTGTTTACTCAGTATTTATACTTTCAGAATGTCAGAATTACATAAACAGACTTTCAGTGTCAAGACATCATTTGTATAAAGTTGATGTGTGTGTTTACAGAAGCCTTTGAAACTTGTAAAATTCTTATGAATTATTTATTCAGTCTGCTGCAGCAAGAGGGGGACAGTGGCTAACAGCAGCTATGATTATAGTATGATAATATGAAATAATGATGATGATGCTGCTCTGTGTTGAAAACCCCGATGTCTGAGTGATGCGCATATCAGGGCAGAGGGAGCTGGAGGAGAATATCAGGAATTTTAAAACACAAACACACACAGCTTTGACAAGTATAATCACCAGCCTCTTTATTAGGTACATTTTGTTAGTGCTAGTACTACTTGGAACAACCTTGCCTTCAGCAGAGCCTTCATTTTGGGTTTTACATTTAAAATGAATTTAAGAACTTAAGACTCTGATATTCCCCTAGGAGAGGGATATCAGAGATCTTGAATATCTCTGATATTATCAGAGATTATCAAATTAATTTCTGTACAGAAAGCAGGTGGGTTCAGTGGGAAACCAGAACACACTTGTGATAGAAACTTGGGTCATTACTGGCCATTATTTAGAGAACATGTGTTCTCTAAATGTGCTCTGAGCAACAAGTTCTGTTAGAACTGATACACACACTCGGGTCCTGTTAACATGCTTCATACGTGGGCAGCTGTGAGTCTACAAATGCATCCCATTAGCTGTTTGTTTTGACTTATGTTGACAGTGTCACTGAGCTGGATGCATACATCGGCTCCTTGTGAAAATGTTCTGATTTCATATGCATACCATGACAGCTGCAGCTTCCAATATTTCAGAGAGGCTGTGAAATGCAGCAGGGAGCCGGAAACTGCTGAGCTGATCGTGGCTCAGAAGCATTTGTTTGTGTGTGTTGTTCATATATGTGGGGGCGGTTGTGTGTGTGTGTGTGTGTGTGGAAGCCCGAAGGATAGGAGAGGCTCATTTCCCGACAGCTCGGTGAGAAAGACTCTCCTATTGGTGTGTGTTGCATACACCACAAGATCCTCATCTGCCCTGTGAGAAGTGGCCTGTGACCTTCGCAGCTATGTCTGCTTCCTGTTTAGAAAGGGCTGAATATGCGTGTGAATCTGTGTACATCATGCAAATGCAGGGACATACACACAAGGTTCCCATTGGGTAATAATGGTAATTACAAAAACACAGCAGTGCAGGAAGTTTGGGTCTCAAAGAAGTTTTTTTTTTTTTTTTTTTTTTTTTTTTTTGGCCAATTTGTTCCTTTCGGGGCGGGTTTGTTTTTTTTTGGGGTTCTCCCCC
>NW_015114598.1:44906-47502 GCF_001443285.1 Poecilia latipinna
GATATTTAAAAATAAGCGGATATCTGGGATGTTGGAGCATAAATAAGTTTTTTTTTTTTTTTTTTTTTTTTTTCTGGTCATATCTGCTCTTTCAGTGCTGGTTTAGATTTTTTTGCGGATCCTCCACCTGAGTTCCTCAGCCTCAGCATACTGACTCACCTGTGGAGGACTTCTAATGAAAACCCATCATCACTTCACAGCAGGGAACGTTTATGTTGAAAAATGGACCGTGATATAAACATTTCATATCAGTCAATTGATTATTATAGATTAGTTTTGTTTTGAATATTCAAAGTACTGTCAAACTGCTGACGTGACCTTTCCTCTCTGATCCACAATTTCCTCTTAAGCAGTTATGAGGGACTGTGGTGGAACATGGAACTCTTCCCTCAGACTCGGGCAAAGTGTGTGTATTCTGTGAACCGTGAAGTCCCTTACTGCATGTCTGAGGGTTGAGATTTTATAGTCAGGTGTACAGTTTGCCTGCATTTCTTGTGAGAAATTCCTTCATTTCTCACAATCTGAATGGATACTAGCATGAGCATGTTTGTGCTTTGTGGAACCCCAAGGCGGCTGGGGCCAGCTGATGGGCACCTCGGATTATGAGAAGGAGGGGGCATACCCCTGCTGAGGCCTGAAAGCTGTAGTCTAGTCTGTCACGCAGAAAGGGCAAACATGAGGTGCGGCAAGGAATTGCCACGGCAGCCAGCATGTGCTCCAGCATTACACGTTACAGAGGAAGCCATCTTTAATACGACATTGAGCCCGCGGGCACCGAACACCATCACACAGGGCTTCATCTGGAGACACAATGAGCGAGGCAACAGCAGGTTCGACCGCAAGCATGTGATCCAAGCCTGTCTTGACCGGCTCATGCATAGCTGCCAACACCTGACCATTGGTGGAGAAATGTGAAAAGGCTCTAGGGTCCCACCGACAAGCATGCAACTCCCTGAGGTACTCCTCTGATAGAGGGACAGAAAATGGAATAAGGACTCGTCTGCGCCTGAAAAAAGGCACTGCCAGGAGCGGACTCCACCACTTGCGGGACATCCAGCTGTGGCTGTATCAAAACCACATGCATGATGTCTTGCATTAAACTGTCACCAGAGCCACTAGCCACACTCCGAGACGAAGAGCGTGTTCCAGTGTCTGAAGTGCAAGACGACTGTGCCGCCTCCTCCTGATTTCCAAAGACAGCACATCCTCCTCCACAGCCAACTCTGGCATTGGTGGGGAAGAGAACCCAGGCATGGGAGCATCCTCCTGAGGTGCCTGGAAAAGGATTTAATCTCCGCCAACTCTGCAGACAATCGCTCAACCCTTTTGGAAAGACCTTAGTTAGACTTAGCTCGCCTCTTCTTAGAGATTGAGGCCTCAGTTCTGTGCTTAGAGTGCCTAGGAGAGGCCACTTCCAGGAGGTAGAAGGTCATTTCCACACTCAGGATGCAACTGGGCCAGTCAAGCCATATTCACCGCATGGGGCATGTAGCTGCAGTTCATCAGACTGACAGGGCTTCAACCAGGTCATCATGCCTGAGGCAGCCAGGGCACGGGTCATGATCATCATCTGCCTGAAGCACAGCCCTGTAATCCGAACAGTGGAAGTCACTCATGTCCAAAACTGAAGTGAGTCCCACCACAAGCAGACAGAGCAGACTACAATTGGGAGAGGGGACAGAAAGCGCTACCGTCACCAATCACAATAAAAGAGCAACAAAAGGGCTGACACCATCAGCTATGTAAAGAATAAAGGCCAAAATAACAAAACTGGGAGAGGGGGTGAAAACGCTGCCATCACCAATTAAATAAACACGGAGGGATACTGGAGGCTTGCTAAAATTGGGAGAGAGGGCAAAAACGCTGCCGTCACCAATTAGAGCAGCTACCGAAAAGTCAGGTGAGCCCACCACAAAACTATGATCACAAGATCGGCTGAAATTGGGAGAGGGGGACGAGACGCTAGTACAGTCACCAATTACAGAAAAAAACCAGCAGACCAGCGACAGGCAGACGTGGTCAGCTACGTCCAGCATAGGACGCAAAACAAATCAAGATTGGGAGAGGGGGCGGAGAGCGCTACAGTCACCAATCACAGCAGCAAACGAAGAGTCAGGTGAGGTCAACACAAAGCTACAATCGGCAGAAATTGGGAGAGGGGGCGAGACGCAACCGTCACCAATTACAGAAAAAACAGCGGACCAATGACGGGCAGACGTGGTCAGCTACATCCAGCATTAGATGAAAAAGCCGATCAAGATCGGGAGAGGGGGCGTGAATGCTGCCGTCATGTCAATCCGCGTTTCCCCATCAGATACAGTTTCCCCTGCATCGTCTTGCCGCTCCGCCCCGCCCATGTGGCAAAATTGTTCAGAGTGCTCATCTGGGGCGCTATGGACACCGTGAAAGCTCAAACATGTTTCAGCAAAGTTGTCGCACTTTCTTCACGTTTTTGCGTGAAAGTAATAGTAATACTAAAAATAATAATAATTGTATATATGTGCTTAGTAGGGGTTGTACCAATTAGTCGATTAGTCGACTCGTCGATTCTTTTTTCTGCACTGACTTTTTTCTGGGCCAGTCGACTAGTCGCAAT
>NW_015114598.1:51352-53163 GCF_001443285.1 Poecilia latipinna
CGGTGGTTAGCGCGGCGCCCCGCATACAGAGACTTTAGCCCGCGGTAATCAGGAGTCCGACTCCCGTCCTCCATTCGCTGGGCCCAGGCCTCTCTCCGCTCTCTCTGCCCCCTTACAGTCAGATCGTTGTCAAATAAACTAGTGCCGAAAAAATCCTTAAAAAAATAAATAAAAAAGACTACCGGAGTAATGTGTTACAACGCGTCATGATGTCAGGCTTTTTTATCCATCCAACTGATCAGCGTCACCCTGCGTATTGAAGCTTTTAACCTGGCAGCTTTACGCTCTTATAAAGATATGGTTTGACTACATCTGGAAACTAAGTCCAAGCTTCATCCTGAGGATCTGATAGAGGCGATCTCGGCCGCCGTCTGCATGTCGGTTCAGAGAGCCGCTGCTGAGTCAGCAGAGATCATGCTGCGCATCGGGCGGAGGAGCAGCAGGAGGTTTCGTTAAATTCAACTGTAACCAAACGGGATCCGTTCATAATAAGTTTGGTTTGTGATGTTCCAAAAGCACCAGTGGTCAGTGTGATAATTTGACTCCTATACGAGTAACTATCCAGAGATCATCAGCATCAGCCGGTGTTTGGAAAAAAAACAAAAAAAAAAGTCATACCCGACTTTGTACAACGAACTTTTCTCCCTGCTCACGAAGAATGATCTGTTTATTGCTCTTTTAATTGTGCATAATAGACTTAGTAAAACCAGGAGAAGGGGAGTGTGTGTGTGGGGGAGGGGGTCCATACTTGCCGTGAAAATAGCTGATAAAGCCTCCAAGTAGTTGTGAAGGGTTTTTGCGCTTACGTCACTATGACGTCACCGCGACTAGTCGACATCGACTCGACTATTATGATGTAGTCGACCTTAAAAAATATGTAGTCGTTCAACCCCTAGTGCTTAGTAGATAGATAGATGGTGCTATGTGAATTAAAAACGGGGCAATGCATTTTAATGCTCAATATTACCCATCAGATACCGTTCCCCCTGTGGTAAAGTGAGGGAACGGTATCTGACTGAAAATCACCCTTCAGATACCGTTCCCCCTATGCTAAAATTACCCATCAGTTACCGTTTCCCGTATGTTAAAGGGGGGGAACGGTATCTGATGGGTGAAATATGGCCATCAGATACCGTTCCCCCTCTGGTAAAGTGAGGGAACAGTATCTGACTGAAAATCACCCATCAGATACCGTTCCCCCTATGCTAAAATCACCCATCAGATACCGTTCCCCCACTGTAAAACAGGGAACGGTATCTGATGGATGAAATATGGCCATCAGATACTGTTCCTTCCTTTAACACAGGGGGGAACGGTATCTGATGGGTGATTTTAACATAGGGCAGGGGTGTCCAAAGTCGGTCCTCAAGGGCCGGCATCCTGCATGTTGTAGTTCTCTCCCTAGTGGTTGTAACAACCCCCTCAGCAAGTTAGTGTTCTGCTTAGGCCTTCTAATGAGCCATCATTTGATGCAGGTGTGTAAAACCAGGGAGAAAACTAAAACATGCAGGATGCCGGCCCTCGAGGACCGACTTTGGGCACCCCTGACATAGGGGGAATGGGATCTGATGGGTGAAATATGGTCATCAAATACCGTTCCCCCACTGTAAAACGGGGGGAACGGTATCTGATGGGTGAAATATGGCCATCAGACACTGTTCCCCGTTTCCCACCCTTTAAAACAGGGGGAACTGTATCTGATGGGTGAAATATGGCCATCAGATACCGTTCCCTGTTCCCTACCCTTTAAAACAGGGAGAATTGTATCTGATGGGTAATATTGAGCATTAAAATGCATTACCCTGTTTTTA
>NW_015114598.1:57169-65041 GCF_001443285.1 Poecilia latipinna
TAACACCGGGCAGGACAAAATCAGAATAAAACTGGGAGAGGGGGCAAAAGGATCCCGTCACCAATCAAAGAAATAAGAATCTGCTTATAAGGTCGGCGAAAATTGGGAGAGGGGGCGAGACGCTACCGTCACCAATTAAAACGGAACGTCAAACGTAACACCGTTAACTAAGCTCCACATGTGTACAAACACAGTGGTTATAAGCTGCGAGTTGGGAGACGAGGCGTTAACACCGTCATCACCAGCAAACAGTACCTTAAATGAAGATCCGTCGCAGCCCAAGAAGGGCGCTACACCGCAACTCCGGCCAACAGGCAGTCGGGTGTCCAACGACGGCGAAAAGATCCAGAAATCCAAAAGGCCGATGCCATAGAAAGCGACCCGCACGTGAGAAGAAAAGATGAACAGAGCCTCGGATGACGTCATGCTATATAGCCTCTGATTGATCATCCGATATATCACAGGTGTGACTTGATATTACTCGAACGGCGCATGCGCGAAGGGAACATGCAGCGCTTTCAGCACAGCTGCTACTTGTTGGTCAACAAGTTGTTGCTAGGTAACCATTGAGCAAGAGTTAACCCATTTAATCCCAAATTTTTCCCAGACATGAAAATATTAAAATCAGATGTCATTGATAGCCCTTTGAATTAATCAATGGGAAATAATTGTAAAAATTGTGGAAATTATATGAAAAAGTGTGTTTTATGATCGGTCACAATTGTGACCGGTGGGATAATATGGTGTTCTTATACTAAGATGACCTAAAAGTGATTTTTCCAAATAGACATGATCATAATATGTGAACATTGTTTCTTTATTGGAATATATCTTGTCACAGCATTACTTTAGTGCAACATTTGCTCTGTAAAGTACAAATTTGACTATCTGTATATTCTAAACCAAGGTAAATTTGAGTGCTTGAGTGTTTATGCATAATTATATTGAACTTCAGTCAGTTGTAGTGTCATCACAGTAACATAGATCATAAAGATAACATCTACAGTAGAGGCTTTCATTTATATTTCTGAAAATTATGAACATTTGTCACACTGTCGTACGTAAGACTCAATAGACTTAGTCCAAGGGTCTCCAATTCCAGGATTTGAGGGCCGGGGTCATGTATCTTTTCCATCCGCCTCTACTTCAACACACCTGAATCAGGTGATTAGCAGGACTCTGGAGAACTGGACTGCATACTAATGAGGTGATCCATTTTATTCAGGTGTGTTGGACCAGGAACACACCTGAAAGTTGCAGGATACCGGACCCCAAGGCCTAGAATCAAAGGCCAGTTGTATGGCTCCTTCTCACCATTTGGTGACTTTGGTATTCTTCAATTTTGGGTTATTTCATCCCCTCCTTACTTTCCATGTTCGTTCTTGAAGCACTCAATGTGCAATAAAGCCTTGAATTTCTCCAAGGCATGGGTGGTGCAAAAGCAACATCTCTGGAAACGATTCTTGCATTGACTGAGCAGTCAGTGTCTTGGTCACATCTTGTCATAACTTGAAGAGAAGTGTCCATTTGAGATCTATTTCCATGACCTACCGGCCTTATGCCAAACCTTTGCATAAGATAATAAGCCACAACCCATGATGAGCAAATCGGTCGTTCCTCCTACGACACATTTGTAAAATAATATCTGAAAGGTAAATGGCCTGTACTTTGTATAGTTCTTTATCAAGTCCAAATGACCTGAAAATGCTTTTCACCACATTTAGTCATTCACCCATTCACACACACATTCACATACTGATAGCAGTAAGCTACTAGATTGTAGCTACAGCTTCTTTGGCATAGTTTGACAGAAGTAAGGGTCACTGGCACCACCGGCTCCTCTGACTACCACCAGCTGGCATGGCAGGTGAATTGTTCTCTTGATCAAGGTCACAACGACTGACACAAAGTGGGGGTTCTAGCAGGCAACCCACCAGGTACAAGACAAGATAAACTCCTTGGCTACCATCACCCTATTTATAAGTGTGCTTTTGAGATGGGCCACCACCACTTCTTGAACCTGACCATGACACTGTACCTTGAAGGATTTAGGTCTACACCTCTCATGTGCCCATTGATCTATTTGACATCAGTCTCTGTATAGTTATTTCTCATCTTTGTTTCCACCATGAAAATATTGCTGTTTTTCTAATGGATCAGCAGTTTCTCATCTTGTGTCGGAACCTCATTAGGATCCTCCTTATTTTTAAAGGGTACATCAGAGAGACGGTTATCCCTTCATCATAAACTTTTGCAGATGGTAACAGAGTGCCACATGATTGATGAAGGGTCAGATTATCCTCTTTTCCCATGAACTGATCATATGCATTCAAAATCAGGCATGGAAAATGGCCCATCTTCCCCATATAGTCCATGTCTAAGCCACCACTATCAAAATCAGTAAGGATTCCATTTTTCTCACAAATACATTGTTATATACTTTGTCTGGCCATCGTTAAGTCCAACAGATGAAGAACCACACTCAAAATTAATCTTAAAAAGGAAGAAGTTAGGAATTGGAAGAATATGGTATGCATTTAAATAAGTGCACCTAGATCAAAGGTATTATCCCACCGGTCACTATTGTGACCGTCAACATGTTCACACACCAAACTAATTTTTGTAAATGTAAAGGTGCATATCATAACTAGACACTTTAAAGATGATGTGCACCAAAAATCTTTATTGTATGTGTATTTAAACATACTTTACTAGCCTCTTCTTTGGGAGGTTTGTGGCAGTCTTCCTCTCGCCAAGGTGAAACCAAGATATAATCAGCTCTGGTCGTGATAATTTACTCTAAACATGTGATACTGCATAAGTATTATCCAAACACTCTAAACTTTCAATGTCTGCTGAACATTAACTGAAAATTTAATCAGGAAGCTATTTAGAGTCCTTGAAAGTGAAAAAAATTTCTTGGTCACTATTGTGAACAGTGGGGTGCAATGATGCCACCCACCTTTCTTGGCTGATTGTGAGAGGCTGTGCGGCTAAAGCCTTCCTTCTGCCTACATTTCCCAGAATGCTGTGCCCTTCTGGATCAGAGTTCCTAAAATTATCAACATTTTATCTGAGATACTGCCTGTTGTTTAAAATAATCATGATTATTTTATCATCCTAACTTATTTTTTTACACAAGCAGAGCCCTAATATTAAACATGGCACAATTTCAAAATCATCTTTGATCATTTAGCTAGGCTAGATTTAGTTTGGCAACATCTTGTCAGGGCAAGTCACTGTTAATGGGCTTTGAGTTTAACTGCTGTGCTTCAGTTTCTAACCAAGTGACGCATCTATCAACACGAGATGAGGCGATGCTCAGTGTTGGGATCACAAGTCTACACATTTGTTTTTTACATGAATGGAGTCGATGTTTCGAAATAAAATTGTTTTAAAGAATCTGGAGTCTGTATGATGATTCAGTTTAGTTTTAACAAGTCATTACATTGAAGTTCTCATGCTTGTTAACTTTTGGGTGGTCCCAATTCTGGAGAACTACTGAAAATGCTTCATTTTGTGTTGTTTTTGTAAAACGGTGTCATAAGGAACATGAGTGCATGTGTAACCGGGTTCTGCTTCACTCCACTGTACCAGGGCGGCCCAAGTAACCCCTCGACTCTGCGTTGTGTAGTTTTAAAGAAGACAAGGAGTTTCTGGGTGATCTGCAGTTTATTTCCTGAATGAGAACATATCGGGTTGGAGTCAGTGCAACGGCTCAGCTTCAATCAGCACACTCTTGTGCAGCTTTCACAGACTGGCACTGACTGAGTACAGTAAAAATCATGTTTTAAAGATCATACAATGAAGGATACAATAATAAATGATGTACCTGAATGAGAACATATCGGGTTGGAATCAGTGCAACGGCTCAGCTTCAATAAGCACACTACAACAGAGCGAGCGTTATGTTAGCTTTTTAACTTGGCATATGAAGTGTTTTATAATGAAATTAAAAGTGCCAAAATTAGTGCCAGGCACGTATCTAGTAAATATTAATTGCACTCTATCTAAGTTAATAAAAATTATGTTTTATCGATTGCTAACATTTTTCTACTCGGTGTGCTGAAGAATGAAACTCGCCTCTTGTGTAGCTTTCGCAGACTGGCACAGAGTACAGGAGCCAGCAGTATATAACCAACCACACAGAGAGGGGGGCGCTATTTCCCCATTGCACTGATGCATAAAGCAAGTGGGATTCTACAACCTAAACACTGTTATACATGAGCCTGTTCTGTTTGGATAATTTGAAATGTTTCAGATTTTGAAGCAGAGAAGATTAAATTCTGTTCTATCTCAACAAAATCTGAAGCAACCCTGAAGCGCCATTTTGAAACACTCCAACACCAACTTCAGGATCACTGACGGCTATCGGCTGGCTGACTGTGGGATTCTCACAAATCTTGTTTCTCACCTTTTGTTTTTTTTGTTTTTTACAGTGCAGCAAAGCAGGCAGTAACATCAATGTAAGGGTTTTAAACTGCATAGTTGAAACAGGTATCCAAATAGAGTCGCACTCCTTTGTACCTGGCACTCACTTACCAGGCAAAGTCACATTCTGACAGCAGCTGAAGAATGCTTTGCAAGACTCACTTCAGAGAGAAATGTCTCTAACCTGGAAACCCTTTATACCCATTAAGCTCTCAAACCCCAAAAACTGCTTTGCTGGAAATTTGTGTAAACCATCAGCTATCAAATTAATAACTGTAGAATACTTTAACTATTTGGGTCTAGAATACCTTTGTATACAGAGAGGTTAGTGGTTAGCTTATGTACTACTACAAGGTTCACAAGGTAGCTTGTTGGCTCATTTTATAATCAAATGAGCCAACAAGCTACCTTGAATGTTTCCTACTGTAATTATTCTCATTTCATACTGATGGAGTCAACAGACATTGGAAACTGCTTGCAACAGTTTGCATTTGCTTTGCACATAACAGTTCACCAAAGCATCAAGCTAATAAAACCTCTGATTTAATCAAAGCTTTTAATATTTGTAAGTTAATCCATGAATTTGATAAACAGGGTTTGTCTCCTAATTAACCTTTTTATGGAGTGTGAACACTGATTTTTTTTAAATAAGAAAACATAATGTTGATTTTTCAATAATTTTATGAAGGTTTTGTATCACCTTATTTAAATCTACTGTCATGAGTTAACTTCTAAAAGTTAGTCTAAAATTTTTAATTGTGCATTAGGAGAATTTCTTTTCTTTTTCCAAAAAGCAATCAGTTTTTAACAACCCGAGATGTTGCGTGTCATTTCAGGTGATTCAGTGATGCATGTATGATCTGAGCTGGAAACAGCTGAAACTTCCACTCACCCTGGAGCTCATCAACATCATACTGTACTTCTAAATCATGTTGCGTTTTCATTTGAAAGGAACTATACTGGTACTGAGATACCAGTCTGTTTAACCAGAGAACTCCAAATAGCGTCTTTCATGTTTGCGACATAGAGAACATGCATGATTGTTCAGATGAAACAATAGACAAAGTTAAGAAACATGTCAAAATCAGTTTTACTTCCCTCCATTCCAAAAGATTCTTCCGCTTCTTCATAATTTAAGCTAAAACTGTTAAGGGAACTAGCACAGGAACATGTTTAAAACATATTATTCACAGGCCTTGCAGCCTTCCATTTGCTGAGCACTGTAGCACATGTGAGAGAATATATTCTCTCACATGTGCTACAGTGCTCAGTCAAAATGTTCAATGGTAGCTACCATTGAACATTTTGAGTTGTTTACTTGCAACTTTGTCACAACTGAACTTGGACAAAGATGGTGGATTCACAAACTGATTAGCTGGAAGTCATGTCCTTGTTTAGCAGTTCCACAGCAAATGGGGTGATGTTATAAAGAAAAAACATTATAGGCAATAGAGAATAAACAGAAAAATATTGCCCATAAAGTTTATAAAGATAAACTTTAATCTATGCAGCACCAGGAAAGAATACATTTATATTCCTTACACTCCTAGACACTTAAAGTATACAAAATATTTAAGAGCTTAAAAAGTGAATTTTGCATGATATGTCTTACTGGTATTTGCTAGAATTTTATTGAAACCTGAAATCATCTTGTGCAGTCTACATTAGCCGGGCAATTCAGATTTTGTTTAAAGGTTTTTTCCGAATGTCATCAGTTGCTGAATATGTAGCTGATTTAGAGAAGTTAGAAAAATTAGGAAGAAGGTATTATATGAATTTTGAGCAACACTGTGCAGGGAAAATATCTTCCTATTTCATGTTTTGTGTGAGATCAAAATGAAGGTATGTTTGTGAATCTGATGGCTGTTAACTTGCTTTGCTTTCTTGTTATTAAATAACACTTTTGCTGAACGTATCTCTGATACAACTGTCCTTTTTCCAGCCAATGAAAACTCTCTATGCGAGCGATGGCTCGCTCCTGCATCTGCCCCGTGGTCCGTACTTCTCTGATGGACAGCGGCGTGTGGACTATGTTCTGACCTATAGCATCCAGAAGCCCAGTGCCGTCCGGCGCCAGTCATCCAAGCTGAGTGACAACGGCTTCTTCCATCGGCTTCGGCGCAGCCTGAGCTCCAGGAGCAGCCGAGCGCCACTGCAGCCCAAGGAAGACCCAGAGGTTGCAGCCACAGAACAACAGGCTAATTATCATGAGGATGACAAGCGCTTCAAGCGGGAGGAGTTTGAGCAAAACCTTCAGGAGATGGGACTGGAGCTAGAAAAGGACGAAGGGGTGAGAGTGGTTCAGCTTTTATGCAATGGGACACTTTTTTATGATTTTTTTTTTTTTTTGTTTTTAGATGAAGTACTTGTTCCACTGGTAGATTTTTTTTTCACCTATGAGAAAAATGTCTTGTCGTAAGTGAACAAATCTGCCAGTGGAACTAGAAGTTTTTTTTAAAATTTATATTAAAAAATTATTTACTTGAAACAAGTTCGTATATCTTGCTGAAAAGTTATACGCATGCTGAAAGGCCCCAGTCTTTCTGCATGCGTGGGTTTTCTCCGGGTACTCAGGTACTCCCACAGTCCAAAAACATGAATTAAATTTTATGTTAATTTTGTCTTATTTGATGTGTCCAAGAAGATTTGCTCTAGGAACTAGACAGAAATACTTGGTAAGATGTTGTGTTTTTGCAGTGTAAGGAGGCCTGCTGCTGCCAGACAGACACTTCGATGAGTATAACGTAATGATGATTGTGTTTGCATTCCAATTTTCTTCAGTATAAATTGGCCGTCAGGACTCTTTTCATCATGGGCAACATATGCTCTATAGATCAGATTTATTACCTGCTGCTGCTTCCTCAGGATGTATTAAAGAATTTTCTACTACAAAAACATAGATGCTGTTAGCAGCTTTGTTATGGAATTCTGAGTAAAAAAAAAAGTGTATTTCAGAATGACTCCAATTGATATTTCTAAGATTTTACAATGAGTCATTTGTTGCTGCAAAAAGTGTGTGTTGTCCTGTCAAGATTAATATGTCTTGTCACCACACTGTGGTTCTATTTTACGCAAGGGAATCAAAGACAAACTTGGACCTTCAGCTATGTTAACAGTAATACCAAAATATTAGGAAACAAGTTTCCAAAAACAAACAGAAGAATTAGTAGCTGAGCATCAGTAATGATTATCCTATGTGACGGAGGGGCCCGTCACGAGCCGGGACTTAATGAGTCCGTGTCAGCATGCGAGCACGCCCGCACACACATACACACAAATATTCACAATCGCTAACTTACTTCTGTTGCAGCTTAAACTGACGCTGTTCATCGAGGGTGCACACGCGGTGTTCCTGCTTCCGTTAGCACTGAGGTTCCCAAACTGTGGGGCGTGCCCCCTAGGGGGTGCGCCGTGCCATTGCAGGGGGGGCGCGGGTAGCCA
>NW_015114598.1:70363-71848 GCF_001443285.1 Poecilia latipinna
ATATTTTAGGGGTACGCAGTACCCTGCCGTACCCCCTTACTTTCACCCCTGATTAAGCCTAAAACGTACTACAACATTCTGAATATTCTGTTCTGTGTGCAAAATTCTTGAATGTTTTTTGGTGTTAAATCCTAAAACATGAAGTGGGATTGTTGTCAATTGCTATGACGAGTCTGCGTAGCTTGGCGAATACAGATCACTTTGCTGTGGATCATAGCACGAAATTAATACCTACATTTTTAAGTTTCACTGAGTTAACGCGGCTATGGATGACATGTAAAAGATTAGTCTTTTGCCCCCCAGCGTTGTATGCAGAGAGACAGCAGGCCAAATCGTGACACCGCACCTACTAATGGCACTTCCGGTGGCAGGTGTCATTACGTGCCACAAGTGCCACTGTTTTCGGGACTAGCTGCCAGCGTTGTCATTGACTTCGGCTGACCTCGGCACCTCATACTGGCACTTCCGCTGACACCTGCCATGAGTGCCACTGACTTCGGCTGACCTCGGCACCTCGTACTGGCACCTCCGCTGACGCCTGCCATTAGTGCCACTGTTTTCGGGGGCTAGCGGTCAGTGTTGTCACTGACTTCGGCACCTTCCAAGGGTTGCCGCTACCTCATCCTGGCACCTCCCACGCCTCACGGACCGCTCTCACCTATTTTCGCTGATGAGATTTAGGGCGGCCATTTTAGAGCGGTCGACCGCTCCACTCAGCGTTATACGTTGGACAGGCACAATGACGTATTTGCGCATTTAATCTTTCATAACACGCTGTTTTGTTACTGGAAACCTTATACAAACAGCTATATTTATAAAAATTTTATTTTAAAGGTTTTTTTTAATTGTATTATATATAGTTAAGCATATTTAAATATGCCTTGTGGGGAAAACAATAGAATAGGAATAGAATATTCTTTGGTGACTGCTTCTGTGTCAGATTTAATATGAATGAATTTATAATTAATGAAAACAACGGTGGATCTGGCACATTTCCTCTTAAGCGTTGTGCTCCCTCAAAAAACCAAATATGCCCTGGTCTATTTTTTATACAGTCTCAAATTTCAGTTTCCAATAAAGAGCCTCAGTGAAAACATGTTGACAGCTGCCATAAGGTGTCACTTGTGCCACCTTACCACTGGGTAAGGTGGCACAAGTAAGGTGGCCATGGGTGCCACAGGCTGCTAACCTCATTCTCTATCTGTTTCAGATAGAATGTAGCATATGAATAACTGTAGTTCAAATAGAAATAAAATATATCTTAATTAAAACATAATTCTCATACATATTTAAATATACAGCCGGTGTTCAGACTTAACAGAGAAAGACAACTCCTGCACTGAATCCATGTCAGATGGGACCTCTTCTGCAACAGCTGATAATAGCTACCACTAGGTAGCTACCACCATAGACATAATATAAGGATAGACGCCTCATGGACCGCTCTCGCCTATTGTCGCTGACGAGATTTAGGGTGGCCATCTT
>NW_015114598.1:77627-78793 GCF_001443285.1 Poecilia latipinna
GGTCCAATGACATGCATGGTGTCTAAGTCATAAGTCAGTGCCTCACCAGCAATGAACCTTACCGCACGTCACTGTTATTTATATACTTTTCCCCTTGATATTATTTATTATTACTTTGTTTACTTTCAGAGTTTACTTGAGTTAGAAGCAGGGGCGCGGTATAGGGGGGGAAAGTGATGACCCTGACCAGCAGGGGGCCCTCCACAATTTAATTATTTGTATTTTGTTCATAGAAATAAAATAAAATAATCGGGGCCCTGTCAATTACAAAATTAATCGTATTGTATTTTCAAAGATTGTTTTTAGCAGTAAAAATTTAATGTTACCCCTCCCAGACCGAAAAACACATCCGTTTTTGCCCTGAATGGATGTGCATGAAGTGGTTCGTTCCTGCTTGGAGCGCTTGACTGTGACGCTGTTCAGCTGTAGTTAGTAGAAGCTGCAGCTGAATACAGCTGCCACGAAACGACTGTGGCGGTTACTATGCTGCTACGAAAAGTTATAAAGTCAAGTTTTCAAAAAAAAGTAGAGAGAGAGAGAGAAAAAGGCAAGAGTGTTAATTTATAACCCAGTTTTTCTCCAAGAGAGGTGAGTAGACTGTGTGAGATTATCAACTACTTAGCACATTTAGCTTAGCTACAGACTGCTGATTACCTCCATTTCACAGCATTTAATGAATTAATGGAAAAAATTACCAACATATTCATATATTTAACTTGTCCCTTGTACCTTTTACCACTTAACAGACGAGTCAGTCAGCAGCAGCTCTAACCCACGTCCCTCCTGACCTGTTCTCTCCTAAGTGAAAATAAAGCTGCTGTATGTAACTTTTATATGAATATTTTTCCACATATTTGTTAAAACTGTCATTATGTTGTGACAGTATGGTATGAGAGGTAATCTGTGAAAAATCTATTTTCTCTGCTTTCTCCCAGTGCTAGAAACAACCAGTCAGTGTTAGGAGAGTTTTAGTGCTGTCAATCACAATCTTCATGTAGTGCTGCTCATCTTTCCTCCCCTTCGATTTGTGCTGTGCTGCAGCTAGCATAGCACAGAGCTGTGCAGATTCAAACTGTGAATGCTCAGTTTAGTTAGCATAGCTACCAATGACGGCAGATAAACGGTTTCTTGTAATGATAAGTTGTTTCTCCACCATTACCACATTT
>NW_015114598.1:82241-121376 GCF_001443285.1 Poecilia latipinna
ATTAAGGGAAAAAATTACCAACATATTCATATATTTAACTTGTACCTTTTGCCACTTAACAGATGAGTCAGGCAGCAGCAGTTGTAACCCACGTCCCTTCTGACCCATCCTCTCCTGAGTGAAATTAAAGCTGCAGTATGTCACTTTTTTATCAATATTTTTTCCACATATTTGTTAAAACTCTCATTTTGTTGTGACATTATGGTATGAGAGGTAATCTGTGAAAAATCTATTTCCTGCTTTCTCCCAGTGCTAGAAGCAACCAGTCAGTGACAGGAGAGTTTTAGTGCTGTCAATCACAATCTGATGTGGTGCTGCTCATCCCTCATCCCCCTCGATTTGTGCCGTGCTGCAGCTAGCATAGCACAGAGCTGTGCAGATTCAAACTGTGAATGCTCAGTTTAGTTAGCATAGCTACCAATGACGGCAGATAAACGGTTTCTTGTAATGATAAGTTGTTTCTCCACCATTAGCACATTTAGCAGTGAGGGAAAGAGGCTAATTGACAGTGCTAAGAGCGTCCTACTAGTTCTGATTGGTTGTTTTGGTCAGAACGGTGTGCATTACTTTAACCAGTAATAGTAATTCAGGAAGGAGGTGGAGGAGATTGATTGTTTTCTCAGATTATCTGTCTCATAACAAACTGCTACAACATCATGACAGCTTTAACAAATATGGAGAAAACATATTTTTATTATGTACTGCAGATGAATAAAATGCAACTACATAGCATTTTTGAGAAGTCTGGATTGCAATGTGTATTTTGCACGTTGCTGTTGACTGTCACTCATGGCTAGAGACATTTCAGTATCTAAAACTAATAGAAAAAATTTAAGCAACCGAATTGCATACTGGATGTGGACTGTTGGATGTAAAATTCATGAGCAGTAAATATTGTGCCAGTATCAGTATTGGACCACAGAAAGCAAGGCAGTTGCAAACCTTTAAAATTGTGACCCTTTTTATATGAAAAAGGGTCACAATTTTCATATTGTGCAGGGGGCCCAATCTAATTTTTTGTCAGGGGGCCCAAGATTTCTGGCGGCGCCCCTGGTTAGAAGTAATTGTTTAGTTGTTTTTGCTTGCTTGTTTTTGCTGTGGGCGGAGCCTATGGCTTTAAAAGCAGGGCTCTGTTCCACTTTGAGTCAGTCTGTGGCTAGACTCCTGACAAATCACACTGAGGGTGATGGACTCTTGTATTGAAGGTACTGTTTGTTTGATTTTAACCTGCCTTGGATGTCTTCTGTACCTATTTTGCACTTTTCCTCTCTGATCACCTGAAGAAAGTTTAATAAATTTCTCTAAAGTGATTTGGCCAGTCGTTTTTGGTTGCCCTAGTCATAAGAGAACCCCGTCACATCCTAACTGAAAAGCAGAAATCCACTATGACAGGAGGAAGATCGGCCATGCAGGACATCCGAGTAGCCGTTGACTGATGAACTGAGTCGTTGATATTTGAAACCCTTTTTCATATACATGTTACCTAGAATAAGAAGTATGCTTCATGAATGGAGTTGTGGATCCAAGGTGGTTTATACCCATTAATGGAGAGTGTAAAGATTTTCAGAAAATTTTTGTGCAAAAAATGGAGTTGAATCATCTTCTTGTCAAACAACATTAAAATCGGCATGAGTGACTCTTTGCAACAGTGCCATCTTTGCAAAGAGATGGCAACCGACTTCTGGGAAAGGCTTTTAGCGACTCGCAGCGATATGCAGCCTGCCATCAGAAGTCACAGTAAAAGGCCTGAGACTTTATAATCATCTTATGGTAAAGTCTGAGGTCTGGACAGACCCCTTACTGTATGGAAAGCAAGCAATGGGATTTCTTTCCAAATACCTAAGCAATTGTTATTGTTATTATAGAACTTATTACTCCCTCATAGTTCAATGAAAATAAAGCTGATAGGACTTTATATTTTAGGATTTATTCAGGTTCAGTTTTTTTTATCCAATCCTTTGCATTCCTGATCATATGAAATTGGTATTTTAACTCTATACAGTGATGTTTGCATTTGTTCTAGAGTTTTAGTGCAGAACTGCTTTATTATTCAGCACTAGAAAATGTTTTTTTCACAGATTGCACACATAGTAGTTCTCCATCTCTTCACCAGACTGGTCAGAGATCGGAGGTCAGAACTGAGGGGCTTGAAGTAAGTCTTCAAGCTTTTATACAACATTACAGGTTGCAGGCCGTGAGACAGACGAGCGTTTTACTCAAATAGATGCAGATGATTTTCATCGAACTGAAGAACTGATCTGATGCTTTTAGAAGCAGAGTTCATTTTGTATTTTTTTCCTCCAGAAATCCTGCCACAATGTGATCATTAATGAATTTTTCATAGCTACATTTAACACTTATTGCTAAAATTAAAAAAAAAGGATTAAAGATGCATTGAAGTAGGATATGACCTATAAAGAACTGTTCAGCATAACAAATGTAAATAAAAATGAAGGCCATTATTTATGTGTTTATAAATGAAAGCATTATCATTCAGGATGTTGGGAAAATCATCTATGATGAGACTGAGCTGAGAATAAAGGAGATCATGGCTCATTTTAGTCATGAATTTGACTCCAAATTTAAAAAAAAAGTATTATTATTAAACCTGGTTCAATATTTTGTTATGGGGACTAAAATTTCAACTTCTTTGATGATAAATGTGGATAAATGTGGTATTTAATAGTTTAACAGAGTTGTTATAAACCCCCTGAGTGTGAAAAGGTTTTGAACCCAACAATTTCATCACTGTTGCAGCCTCTTCATCACCACGTCTGTTTTGGTACATTTTGAAAGGAACTAAAATACTAAATAAGTCACTGGATTATTATTATGATCATTGATTAGATAGACAGATTAGAGCACACAGAATCACACTCTGTTCTGTCTAACTTCCTGTGTCTCAGGGTAAAATCGCTGGAATTGGCTTCTTGAAGATCCATGCTCCCTGGGCCGTTTTGTGTCGAGAGGCTGAGATCATGAAACTCAAGATGCCAACAAAGCAGGTATTCAACCCAACATCCACTAATTCCATTCAAAATTTCATTTAAGATTTTTGTTTTAATCATCAGTTCCATATTAATTCTATCAGTGATCATTTAGACTCATACTGATCTAATGTATTTTTTGTCTTCACTACATTCATGAGAAACTTCCATTCAAGAAACTTTAACAAGCAATTCAACTTATTCAGCGAAATATCAAGTTCAATCATAGACAAATACAATATTACATATGTTCCAATTTGATTCCAGTTAAAATGCAATAATGTTCAGTTCATGTTCAGTCACTGGTTTAACAGTAGTCCCTCATGTTGTGCATGCAAGGGGCAACAGTGGAGAACTGCTGTTGAATTCCCTTCAACAGCAACAATAGTCTTTCATTTCCGCAGGTTTATGAAGTGAAACAAGGCAGCAACCTGGTGGAGAAAATCCGACTGTTCATTCACAAAGTTACTGATCCTCTCCACCCAAAAGTGGGTCCCAAACGGCCCGAAGATGTCAAATCGCTCTCCCTTCCTTTTTCAAAGGAGAAGCAGCACCTGTGAGTAAAATCTCTTTTCTTTTTCTTTTCTAAAGACACACTCCAAAAAAAGGGTCATTTTACTGAACTTTTTATATTTAAAAGCAGAAATCGGAGCGCTATGGGATGAGATCAGGTACTGATGGTTAAACCTGATCTGAGCTTTGGTTCCTTGACTCTCCAGCTATTTGATCTGAATTCTGAGCCTAATATAAGTTGTGCCCTGCAGTTCCAAGCTGCAAAGCAGAATGAAAGCTGGACATTGACCCTGAACTGCAGTTCATGCAACCAGCAGGGGAACCTAACTGTACAGGTTTTCCTGATAGACAGGATACCTTTGAGAGAACATGATGCAGGGAACATCTAATATTACAAGTAGGAGATTGGAATAAGCAAATATATTTAATTATTAAACACAATGTGGTAAAAACATTAGCAATGTGATGGAAAGAAATGCCAGCCAGCCTGCAGGCTGATTCCAGGAATGCTGCAGAGTGATTCAGTCTGACTTGGTAATGTGAAAGCCCCCCGCCCCCTTCTCTGAACTTACTGCACGCAAACAAACACAAGTCTGACTCATTGAGGTCATCTACATCCTCT
This sequence comes from Poecilia latipinna, assembly GCF_001443285.1. Taxonomy (NCBI): domain Eukaryota; kingdom Metazoa; phylum Chordata; class Actinopteri; order Cyprinodontiformes; family Poeciliidae; genus Poecilia; species Poecilia latipinna. Next base: position 86,364 of record NW_015114598.1, read on the forward strand.
GAACAGTGAGGTTTTAACGTCACAGTCTAAGCAGACATGGGATGGATTCTGAACTTTGAGACTCATGACTTCATGGATACTCTCTTTGGTCCCAACCAGTCAGCCAGTTTCCACATCCAGTGTTTGGATCAGAACATGTCTTTCCCTCAGCCTTGGAGGAGTGAGTGGGCAGTAAGGAGCTAAATTTACGCTCTAACAGCTAGCAGATCTCCCTCCACAGCTTCCACATCTCTTCATCTGTTCTCAAAACAATCTGGGGCGGATCCCTGAGATTAAGCCTGATCACAAAAGCTCATTTCGTGAGGTTTTAAAAGCAATCACCCTTTTTATTTTTGTGTTTTTGTTTTTCTTCTCCTAGATTGTAAAGTTGTTTTAGATTTGGATCATGTGCAGCCAAAGCCTCTTGTCTAAAAGTGTTCACACAGTTGACAAAGTGTCCCCAGTCAAGAATGAAGATAGATTTTCTAGGTTCAGTTTAGACAACCTGTCAGAACCAGAACTTTATCTTTAAATTGTCTGTCATCTGATGATGCAGAACTTTTTGTTGTTGTATCAGCTTTGCTTGTTTGTTGTATTTTTGGTCATAGTTCAGTTTTGTGTGAACACTCAGCAGAAAACATTCAATCCAGATTTTTTTTTTGTTTTTTTGTAATGACTCCATATCTAAAACAATTTTCCAAACATTAAAGCATGTCTCAGAGCAACATCTGTCTGGCATCTGAGTGCACTAGGAATAATGTTCACACCCCATGTCTCCATTCAGACTTACTTCCTCCCATTTGGTCATGAATGCCAGGTGGAATGTGCAGCTATAGTTGTCAGGTTCTCCCACCTGAGCTGTTGTTCTGTACATTACAAAAATGTGACAATTTCTGTTAGTCTGTTGCACATGATCCCAGTTCAATCTAACAGTTTGAGGCCTGACATGCAGACATATGATGGCGTCTGAACCATTACTGGTGCTGTATGGTCAGAACCTAAAGTCCATCTTTACTCTACCTACTGCACTTGACATTCATGTTTTTGCTAGTGTACAGCTCAACTGGATTAAGTATTTAACCAGTAAGCTGGAACATTTTTGTCCATATAAGCAGGCGCACACATACACACACACACACGCACACACGCATATGCACTCCATCATTTACAGGGATTCAGAGAGTGGTTAAATCATGAGAAATGGGCCGCTCCTCTAAGGGTTTGGGACATAAACTGCCTGCAGAGGTCATCAGTTCCTGAGACATTTTATGTTATAACAAATGTAATTCCAATACAATGACTACACATTGCAGTTTTTCAGTTTTTATATCCTATGAACATATGTTTCATATAGAAACACCATGTCATCATTTTTCTCCTTTATTTGCCTGCTTGTGTGTAGAAATTAGAAATCAAACATAATACTGATACACATCATTATGGTTGGGTTAATAGTAATTGATTTATAATGCATCTCGGCCTCCTTTCTAGCCCTGGCACCTCCAGCCCATTTTTTTTCTTTTACAGCTTTACATCTTAACTCTCCACTGGTCTGTGAATGTATTTTTTTTTCCTTTCCTTCGTCTTTAAATAAAACTGCCTGTTTTTCTTCTTTTCCCCCAGTTTTGACCTCTCTGACAGAGACAAGTTCTTTGACAGCAAGACGAGAAGCTCCATTGTGAGTATTTCTGTAAGATCAATGTTGGAGGGGATCACTAGAATCTGCTTAAAATAATAACTGTAAACCATCTCTCATAAGCAGATGAACATGCTTCCTGTAGCTCAGTGTGCTTTTGTCTCAGCTGAACGTCTTGGTTTCAGGCAGAGGAGCGATCGCTGTATTCTGTTCTATGCTGGTTCTTCGCCTCTAAATTGACTCTCTTCCTTTACACACACACGCACATGCACATACCAATATATATACCTCCACAGAGCTGCCCAGAGTTTCACTAATGACTAGATAATGTGATTGAAGTCAGTATTGGATGGATGTGCTCACTCCCAGCACTCTTTTGCTCCAGAGCTTATCAATTAGACTCAGTGGAGTTGTTTTTACTGCCGCTCTGAAATTCTGCAATCTGTCTGCTTTCATTTTCCTTTTACCTTATTTTCATTTTGTTATCTAATAAGCAAATAAACATCCCCTCCAATCATGTTGTACTATACATTTTCAAACATGCTTAGTTTTCATATTTTAATGACGTCTGTTCTTGGATTCCCAGGTCTATGAAGTACTGAAGAGGATACGATGGACCAGACCCAACTACTCTTTGGGTAAAGGCAGCACACAACTTAATATGGGCAGAAACAACAGACATTACACTTCAAAAACATAAAATATCTGGTAACGCTTTATTTGAAGGGGGGTGAATAAGACTGTCATGACACTTTCATTAACATGACATAACACCTGTCATGAACATGAACCATTTCTCATAATTTTTTGTCATTCTTACTTACTATTAATATAAAAAGGTCTTAACATGTGGACTTAACATGACTTAACATGGGCACTAAAGTGTTGACACTTGGCAGGCACTAAATCAAACACATATGTAGTTGTTTTTCCCCTTTGATAACATTCAAATAAGTTTGTTTATATGTTTTAATGGCTAAAAGAAGAAATATCAAAACATTTGATATCTCACATATTTTTATCAAACACACCTATTTATGTGAAGAGTCAATATCACCAATTTAGACCCAATCTGGACACATCTTATCTCAGTGTTTGGAGTCTGTCAGTTTGTTGACCTCTGTTTCTTTATATACTTTTCACAAACAGTCACTGCTTCTCTATGATGTTTGAAGTTTTCTGACTCCTGATTCAAAATTTCTGTTTTTTGTTTGTTTTGACTTTTGGTATGGAGCCGAATTGTGCTGGAGAACACAAAGATCATCACCAGTATTGTTGAAAAAAGTCACTCTTGGGTGATTGGTAGTGATGTCATTTCTTTCACATGGACAGACATGTAAGGTTAAGATCCAGCTCCACATATGGGTTATAGGAGGAGGATTCCTTGTATCCACCACACAGAACTCTGTGTTGCTATGGATCTGGGGGGAAAATAGTTTTCCAAACAATCACAAGGAGACTTCATCAGTGAAAATAACAGCTTCAGTGCAGTGTTTATATTTTCCTGCAGAATTCCAGTCTGTCCTTGATATTTTCTTTAAACAGAAGTGTCTTCTTTGCTGTCCTCGTGTCACAAGGCCATCGCCTCAAAGTCTTCATTTCACACTTCCAGAAGGAGAGATAGTCACTGTGTTTGTTGGATATCCATCAATGTCCTGAAAACTCTTCACTGCATCTGAACCTCTCACCTCAAAGTTTACATGATCAAGAAAACCTTTCTTTCATGTAAAATGTACTTATCAGTAATTTTCCTTTTTGTGAATCTGTTTTAATACAAAGGGATAATGGTTGCACTCTTCTTAAAGGTCATCATTAGTAACACAAGCAGTTAGCAATTTCAGGCATGGATAGGTTGTTAATGGATTTAGCAGAACTTTTCCACCGTGTTTTTCATCATCAAGACAAAACACATTTTATTTCTTAACATTATGTGCTTATATTTTTCTGCAGTAAATTAAAGTGCATTGATGTAAACTTTCAACACAAAAACTGATTTGGATCATGTGCACATTATTCTGTTAGCTGAGGCAGGACGACTTTAGGACTGCTAACAAGCCTGTCAGAAACCCAAATTATTAAACATGACTCGTGGTTTAGAGCAGAAACAACAGAAATTACACTTCATTTCTCATATGCTTTTGTCATTTTTTCTTACTATTGTTATAAAAAAAAACTACTATAAGTTTTATAACTCTAAACATGGTACTCCACCCTGATCAGGCTGTTGAAGGGTTTTCTCTCAGCTTGTTCTCTGGGTGCTACTGCTCTAGGAGTGTCTCATTTTAATTCATGGATTATTCCTCCTTATAGGGATCACCAGTCTGCTAGCCAACGGTGTCTACACATCTGCTTATCCACTGCATGATGTGAGTATCAACTTCATCTTTCTCCTTTCATGTTGGTGGGTGTCCACCCTCCTGCAGGCCTCCAGCCATCTGTCAATACAGCCACAGCAAAAATTAATGCTGCTTCTGGAAGAAAGATAATTTTATAATTTTTACCCATCGCTTGTTTGATGGTAAAAATTATGGTAAACATTTTAATATGACACAGAGCAGCAGAACAGTCCATGGCGAGCTTGGAACAGATCCATCTGATATTAAAGTGATCTAAGACAAGTGATCTGCAAAATCTGATGCAATAAAAATATTGGACAACGATAGTTTCCTCTTCACAGCCATCATGATGACTGTGACACAAAGCTCACCCAGATATAGCAGGAAATTCACACACGGACACACCCACACACACACACACACACACACACACACACACACACACCTTCCTGCATCCTGATTCTTTCAAACTTGATTCTTTCAAACCGTGTGCAGACATGTGCAGACTTGTCCTGCAGTGCTGAATAACCCCCTCATATCTGAACAAGCAAAGTGTCTTCATTCTATTGAGCTCAGAGAAAGTCTGTTCAGTGTTCTTGACTTCAGTACTGGAATAAGCCAGATCAGACAAAGAAAAACTTAAACATTAAAATTTTCTTTTCATTTGTGCAGGTCTTTAACATTATTACCTATATATGACTGTAGATAATGATGTTTAAGATTTTAAGCTGTACTGCTGTTTCTTTAAGTTTCTATTATTTATTTCTATAATTGTGGCGCTATTACAAAAGTGGTTTTAAGTGAATGTAATATGATGATTATGGTTTTTGGATTGTGCAGCAGTCAGTGCCTGCAGCAAAGACAAATTTTTTTCTTGTATAATGAAGGTTAGTAAACACACACTCCATTTGTCTTACAGGGAGACATTGATGGGGTTACTGCAGAGCCTAATGACAGGAAGGTAAGTGGAGCAACTCTATTAGTTAATCTAAACCCAGCTGTAACCATACTGATGCTATTCTGCCATGGAAACCCTACTAACAGCAGCCTGTATGAGTTGGTCCACATAAACCATGCCAGAATTTTTTTTTTTTTTTTTTAGGAACATCATTTTGAACTTGCCATCCCTACTCTATTGGAGGTAAAAGTTCAGTGTAGGGTCAATCACACCTAAAATTTAAGAGCAGAATCAACATATCTCTCATGGAATATCACCAAGTTGGACATTTTGTTCTTTATCTCTTGCCGTCTAAGACCTTGACATTTAACATCAGATCAGCCAGTCTCTCCTGCCAGGATGGAGTTAGTTTATTCCCGATTGATTTCCTGAGACCGAGCTGATGAGGGATAGAACTCCAGATCGTTGTTCGGCACTATGTAATGTGCGTTTTGTGGCTTTGGATACATTCAGTACCCTGAATGTAGAATAGTCTTAAGAGCTTAATTAGAAACTAGGCAATGAAGCTGACCTCTCCAGCTAACCGTCACTGTGACCATCTGGACATGTCTGAGTCTGTTCCTCCTCCTATGCAATTAGAAATCAGAGTTCATGCTTTTGAAGTCACATCCATCCTTGCTTACACTCTAGTTCCATAATTATATTGTGGGATGTGAGTCACTAAGGCAACAGCTTAATAAGCCCTCTTATGTTCTGGAGGATCACAAAAGCGGCTCTAGTCAACTTTATTCTTTCATGGACCTTTAGATGGAGAGTGGGAACAAAAGTGTGGAGAGTTCTTGTTAGCTGAGTGTCGCGCTCAGCCTGCCATCTAGGCTCTTCACTAGGCTGCTGCTTGCTCATAAAACGACATCATTTGTTGCTTGTTGCGTTGCCTGTAGATGGAGTGTGTAATTACAGTATGTGTGAAAATATTCCACTGGCCCCTCCAAGTGATTTGTGATATTCGCCTACCAGTAGTGGGATCAGAACGTGTACACAGAGCACTGCCGCTGCCAGCTGCTCTCTTCTGTTCAGCATGAGGACAGGATGGAGTTCTGCAGGATTCTTGTGTTAGGATGTTTTACTGAAGCTTCCATCAGAGCGTGATGAGGGCTGCTCTGATGCATTCAGGTCAGAACTCAGTAGCTCACTGTTTCAACCCGACAGGTACCACCCAAGGTTAAGTACTATAACTAATGACACTTGTAAATCAATTGTCAGTTGTAATGATTACTAGGATGAAATTAGTTATGGTTAGTAATACAGTTTAGAAATAAAATGTCTGTAAAATCCATGCAGACATTGTTTTATAGAAACATTTCCTAAGTCCTAGCAATGTAGACCAAGACCAGAAAGACTGTCTGAGATCAAAACAAAGTCACTAGCATCCGTTTGGATGGACACGTCTGCAGGTTTTATTGTTTTTCCTAACAAATATGTTCAAGAAATGATAATTGTGCTTGTTTGCCATCCAGTTCTTTATTTGGTCTGCTCAACTCTTCACATTTGTAGAAACCTGACAGTAATCACTGACTCTGGCTTCTCTTCACAGTTATTGTTCGAGGAATGGGCCAGCTACAGTGTTTTCTACAAGTATCAGCCTATTGGCCTGATCAGGTCAGAACCTTCTGAATAAACCCATTAAGTACTGGATCATGTCCATGTAAGCTCAAGTTTTCTGAAAACATCCTGTTCACTGACTGAACCAATGAGAGTCAGGACCAGATCTAATAGGAGTCTGGATTTATTTATGGAGTTGAAGAAAAGCCACACTGTAGCACCAGTCTGACCTGTTACACGTAGTGACGAAGCTGTTCCAGTCAGAGACATGTTGAGTCAGCAAAGAATGGTTGTTGGATTCAAATAACAATTAAAAGGACAAATTTTTAATATCTGGCTCTCTGAAGTTGCAGATGACCTCAGGCCTTTAAGCATTTGTGTTTCTTCCAACAGGAAGTACTTTGGAGAAAAAGTTGGTCTCTACTTCGCCTGGTTAGGAGTTTATACCCAGATGCTCATCCCAGCTGCCATCGTTGGAGTCATTGTGTTCCTTTACGGCTGTGCCACAGTTGATGATAACATACCTAGGTACACAGCACAGGCATAAAATACCGTATTAATGTTAAAAACACTTTGTCGATCTTGCATTTTGTCAACTTTTATTGTTTGTTCTTCATTCATATAATCCACTCCTTCAACCAATGATTATTAAAAACTTCCAGAATGTAACTTTTTCATATTGTTGGTCTTAGTTCATTAGTTCTAAGGAAGTGATTTCCAGTCTCAAGCAGTGTATCGGTCCCACATGTTAAGGTGTGGCTATGCAAAGAGAGCTGACTCAGTGAAAACATCTTGCAGAGTAGAGTCTGTCTCAGCATGCATCGAGCTTAGACCAAACACTGGAAAAATATGGAGCTCAGCTCTGTGGTCTGTTACCACACAGTCACTTGCTAATATGCATGACCAGAGCATGTTGGCTAATGTTGGGCAATGCTATGCAGTGGCCTTAATGTGAGAATTAAGGGTTCAGAAAACACACACAGTGACGGAGATCCTGTAGGGGTGGAAGGGTGTGTTCAAATAAGATGCAATCATTTTTCTCAGTCCTCCTGTGTCACAACTCTGTGTTCATACTGTTTACTGCTGGCTCTGTGATGGATCCTGTATAACATATTGGTGTTCTAACTATCTGTGTTACCCATATGGTAGGAAAATCTGTCGAGGTAGCACAGATACCGGTTCTGATCACATGACACCATCAATGCCTTGCGCACCACGTTGATGTACAGAGTGGCATGTTCATGGAGTTGAGGTATGGAGCAATTTATCAAGAAAAAAAGAACAAAAGTGAGAAAAATCAGAAAGAAACAATGACTTCTCAGAGTTTAAATTAATGACGATATTTATCATTGTTTTAAGAAATGTGCGTCAGACCCATTGTGTTTAGCCTTTGAGTGAGTTTTAATTTAGTGTTTCATATTCAAAATATTTAAAGGTATTAATGTTTGAATTTTAGTATTTAAATTAAATGCCTTCTTAAGAATACTGAGGAAGGGTGTAACCAGGAAGTTTTTAAAGATGCAATTAAATACATCCAAATCTGAGACACACAAGTAAATTGTCCCACATGTTTTAAAAATGTCCTACTTGAGACATTTTTTAAAACACCCACCTTGTCCAGTTTGGCAGAGGGAGCTCATACATTTTCTGCATGTATTACTTTTTACTACACTTAAACATTGTTCTGTTCTTACTGCCATGTGAAAGAGTTAATACAACAGAGTACAGGGCACACCTAAAGACACTTAAAAATAAAAACCTTAGGGACTAGGAACAAAACAATTTCTTTATACCACTGTAATGTACTGTGAAGCTAATCTTGAAATTGCTGTTAGGCTCTTTACAGTGATGAAGAGCTTAATTTAGCTCTTAATGCTGAACTGGTTCGCCACCCCAGTTTCCAGTTAGAGAGACTGGTTCCATGCAAACATGAAGACTTTTTATCCTCCCTTAAGCAGAGGACCACACCTGCTGTAAATAACCATTAATGTTTCATGTGAGAAGAAACATCAGTTTGACTTTTAGAGATTTGCATTTAGAGGTAAGGCAAACCTCTTTAGTTTGCGTTAATCAAACTCTAGTTTGTTTATTTAGAAAGTCCGGTTCATTTGAGAAGGTGAGAATGTGTTAATGAACTCTGATTGTTTATTATGGGCTGCAAAACCTTGATTTCGGCTCAATGGAAGTGAATTGTGCTGTGGGTCAAATGCATATGTGAACACCAAGCAGAAGTGATCTACAGAGCAGGGCATTCTGGGTAAATGCAACCAAAATGAACACATGAGTCTAGTGGGAGAAATGACTCATGGTCTTTTACCACAGACAAAAGAGAAATCCTCCAACCACTAAAATATGATGCCACTCTACATTTGTGAAGCAGTGTCTTCTTCTGAGGTGTTCATGTGGTTTCCTTCATTGGTTCTTGGTGCAGTGCCCCCGCAGGCGAGGGGGCAAAGAGAACCAGAGTGCATTGTGAAAGAGAACCACAGCAGCTGGAAATGGAACAAATGTTGCAGCTTTGGTCTCCGATCAGAGTCTATGAAGTGTAAATACAGCATTAACAAAACCTCTTCTCCCTCACCACTGTCCCCTCAGTGTTAATGAAGCAGACCCTTCTGATGACCATCCAGTAATCCAGGTTCTCTGTCTGTCTGTCAGCATGGAGATCTGTGATCCCAGGAACAACATCACCATGTGTCCGCTGTGTGACAGTGCCTGCAGCTACTGGAAGCTGGAGACGGCGTGTGGCACAGCCAGAGCCAGCCATCTGTTTGACAACCCAGCAACAGTCTTCTTCTCCATCTTCATGGCTCTTTGGGGTAAGTGTGCACAAAAAATGGTGCAAATTATAACTCATCTGCATCCGCAGGCATGTTGTCAACAAAATCTTTTTTTTTTTCTACCATTCAAGGTAAGATTAGAAAGGAGTTTTAGCTGCAACTTGAATCCTGATTAGGAGAAATTTCCGAAACAAATCCATAAGGCCAACACACAGACTGCCCTCCTCTGATGTCCTCCCAAATCTCCCAGCCATCTGTCGGCAGCAGCAGGGCTTCAGACTGCAGAAGTGTTGTGCTCACATAAAGCTCGTGTCTGACAGTGTCTCAGCACTGCAGCAATCTGGAGCTGGCCTCTCGCTCCAGATTAATAATGGAGCTACATAACAAAACCTGCATCTGATCTTTAACTTAAACTTCAGAAAACGTGTGAATAAATCAGATCAGAACTGGAGCTCCAGTTGGACATGGTGATGAACCTCAATTAAATTTGCTGGGAAATTGCAATATTGACAAATATGGTTTTGTGGGGGGGATGGGGAGGGGTTTCAGGTCAGACGTCCAGACATCTGAAACATGCATACATATTCTAAGTGTTCGGGTCAATATTAACTTTAAGAAATGACAGTTGGATGACCCACCAGAGAGCTCTTCTTTAGTGTCATTTCACTCAGCTTAAAAATCAGTTTTAGTTGGAAGACAAAGATTTACACAGTCTTTGTTTATCATGACAGTAACATTTCCTTCACATGTGGTTTATATATTTGCTGTAAAAACTCAGATTTATGTTCAGAATGCTGATAATCTGATGTTCAGCTGCAGAGAAGTGTGTGTAGTGACTGTGTTGTGTTGCTGTTCGCCTCTGCAGCTGTTCTCTTCATGGAGCACTGGAAGAGGCGCCAGATGCGGCTCAACTACGTCTGGGACCTGACAGATTATGGAATGGAAGAGGAGGTGAGATTACCCGGATATAACACTAACCTGTCCTACATGATGAGGGAAATTCATACAAATGGCTGAAAACATGAGCCTTTTTTATGGAAAACGGAATTGAAAGATATCGCTTTAAGTCTGTCAAAGAATTTCTATTAATAAAAACCAAAAATTGTCACATTTTATAGCAAATGATGACTCTTTCGGCCCTTGAATAAAATTTGATATAAACTTATGAAATAATTGCATGACAACCACTCATTTTCTGTTAAATCAATTTTTCTGTTTAATAAATGGCTTTAAATTCATTCTCACGGTTCTTTAACCAATTAGAGCCAGCCTTCACTCTGTTGTTACTAATTGTGATAACTTTGAGACATGAACTGGCAAACTGGAAGGACATGAGACAGGAGAACAGAACTCTCTGCCTGATAACTTCAACTTGAATGGAAATGTTTTAATATATGCATGCTTATAAATACATGAAACATTTTTTAATGTCCTCATAAAAGTTTAAATAAATCTTAATGTTAGGATAAATGAATTGGTCTCAGTAGAAACGCTAAGATTACAGAATGCCCAGCAGTAGATTTCTCAAGACATGTTCTGACATGAAGAGTCAAACTGACCCTCAACATGAAAACCTGCAGAAAACTTTATGAAAACCTGCAAGATATTCATGTAGATTGTTTTCAAAGCAGTAACAAGATGTTTGAGTTCTGACAGGTGAAAATATCACTCCTCTGTAAATGTTCTGTTAGTGTTCTGTAAATACTGCTTGCCTCTGCAGCTGTTCTGGCTCAGTTTGAGCCATCAGCGCTGCATTTTCTGTGTCTAGCAGAGGCAGAGGCCAGTCTCTGTTGCTGGTGAAGAACTTTAGAACAGTTTCATCTGCAGACACTGACTTGTGTGTGTGTGTGTGTGTGTGCGTGCGCGCGTGTGTTGTAATTCACAGGAGCACTATAAGGTTTGGATCTGATTCCCTTTATTTCCTTTTAATCTGTGCTTCTTTGTAAGCAGCTGCTGATACCTAACCCCCATCTGGCTCTCTGGAGCCTAACCGTCTGCCTGGCCTGGCTCCTGTTTTTTGGCCTTGTAGAGTTTCAGCCGTGGCTCCTGGCTGTTCCTCTGAGAACAGCCAGGTGGGCCTCACTGCAGCTTGGGCCTCTTGCTGCTGACGACGCTGTGCAGACTCTTGCTCTTCTTTGTGCCTTTTTCCCTCACTTTGGTTTTTAGATAAACAATTTCTTATTAGCACTCAAATGACCAGAAAGGTATCATGATCTACTAAGGAACCAGCTAACTGTACCATTTTTAGGTGCTTGTGTTGGACTTCTGCAGGTTATTTTAGTCATCCAGAGGAAGTCATGATGAGTAAAGCTCTGCTGGCTCACATAGAACCACATGTTGGATCCTAATGAGGAATTCTACAAACTTCTAAGTCTGGTCGTTCCGCTTCCCTGTCCAGGTTTGTCATGGGTACCACTGGTAATGACCAAGCCGATGACATTTATTGACAACAAGGTTAATGATTTTATTTTATCCGACCAAATACCTAAAATTAAACTTGTGTAGTCATCTCATGTTGGTGAACAGTAGTGCTTATGTGGTAAGAAGAATGTCCAGCATTTGCTTCCACCTTTAAACAAAAAAACCAAAAGTCGCAGTAATCGGAAGAGATGGTAGGGGATGGAAAAGACGAGGCAAACATCCAACTTAAACAGAGCCTGAGTTTTACTTCCATCCTCTAAGCTGCTGGAACACTGTTATCAACCTCGCCATTGACGTTGACGCTGACAGTGAAAATCACAGATCAAATCTCAGATCAATAATGTTACATTAAAGCTGCAGTATGTAACTTTTATACATTTAGTTCCCATCAGTTAGCTGTAGCTGCAGCTTTTTTTTGGATATGCTCCTCTTTAACCCTGGTGCTGCACTGTTCTCTTTTACAAGCGAAGCCTCAAACACACATTGCTTATGATGCTCATTTCAACGCTCACATGCTTCTTAACATTCCTTCCTTTTTTGGAAGATAAATGTCTTTCAGGACATTTATCTTGTGCTTGCTCAGTAAATTTCAATCTGATTAAATGTAACAGGCTAACTGCTGTCTCTTGAAGGACCACAACAGAGCTGAGTATGAGCTGCGGGTCGCAGAAAAGACCATGAGACAAGACCAAGGAGCCGCAAAGGTAGGACTGAGGTCAGAGGAGTCTGATGAAGCGGATGCTCTCTGGAAAATCACTTCCAGAGGGCATCAGGTATGCTTATGTTTGTCCATAAGCACCTTCTGACCAGTGGGGACAATGGCAACTCCTTGAAAATAGGAAATCTATAAAACATACTGATATTGAATCAAGAAAATTATGGACTGTCATACAACAGCAAAGTATCTTCAGTCAGAGGCTTTGTCAGATTTGCTGTAATACAGACTGCTACAGGAGATCCTTCCTTTGCGCAGCCATCAGCACTGCAACCTTTTTGAAGAACCATTTCTTTTCCCTTTGGGATTAATAAAGTATTAAGAACTTTGTATTCAGTTTTTGATTATTATATTGTTGACTTTTTGTTTCAATCAGAAAAAAATCCATCTTAAACATGAGGCCACTTTTAGCTGCAAAAATCATCAATGGGAATTCTTAATAATTACCCAATTGTCCTCATGATATATTCCTCTGATCACAATGAACAGCACAATAAGGACCAGTTATTTTCTAGTAGCTCAGATAAATGAAATGTTGTTTAGTAGCAGCTTATTCTTAAGCAGGAAGTGATGCGGTGAGTAAAGAGATTCATGTTAACACAAGGTAGGCCGAGAGCTGAGGCTGTTGGTTAGCAGCCCTCTGCTCTTCGCCAAGGTTACATCTTCCTTCCCTAAATGAACACACACAGTGGCCCCAGCACCCTGACCTCATTCTGTGGGCTTGGATGTGACGTGATGGCTCAGGGTAGCATTAGTTCTGCTCCACTACAGCTGTAGCTGCAGCATGCACACATTTATGTTGCCAAATGTGTGCAACTGTTGGGCCATTCTGGAAAGAATGGCCCAACATTCATGGTACAACCTGTTGAGAATTTGTTTGATTTGATTTAACTAGAATTTGCTTAGGACTTATTATTTGGGATATTGTAGTTTAATATAACTATTTTAGTTGTAATTGTTTCATAGATTTAGTTGTCATTTTGTAGTTAGTATCTGGTTAGAAAGTGGACTATTTGTGGCCTATGGCAAAGCGGACTCCGTATCCCATGTTGCTCGGGAACCTGTTTCCATGGTGATGATAATTCTTTTCCTAACAGCCGCAGTTAGTTTGTATCTTAGCTGAGTTCCGACTCTCTGTAATGTATGTATGTTTCGTTCATTCTTAATCCACTAAAGTTCATCTGAAAATCCACACGACTCCTTTTCGTCATTAAACCAGTCGGATATTCAACACAACCCATGAATTCATGGGTTCATTCATGACCTGTGTGTCCCACATTCATGGGTTGGACACCCACAGTGAAGAGATTTTATGTATTTATACTTTCTGTTCTTTTATTCATGCATGTCTGTGTTTGCTTTTGTGTGTTTTAGGATGAGAAAGTGAAGCTAACGTGTACAGACAGAATGCCAGCTTACCTGACCACTGTGGTCATGATGAGCTTTATGGTGAGACTCAGTCTTCCACATTCATCCACTGCTTCAAGACAAACGAGAAAACAGATCATTCAAAAGGCCTTTCAACAAAACGTGGAAGTCCTGACATTTAGAGGATATACATACAGTTTAAATATTAAGCAGAAATGACAGAAACTGTTTCATGTTTTGGCTCAACCCAAGTTTAGGGTCTTCTGATGAGAACAACACAAGACTATAAATAATCTGTGATTATTTATAGTTAAGCCCAAAATTATTTGCACTCCTAGAAGATTATTTTTTAAATTATTTGTATTCAACTAAGAATGTTTCCTATTAGGAAATTAGAACCATGAAAATATAAGTGTCTGAAGGCAGTATCTAAAAATAATTTTGTTTTTATTTACAATCTATTTAGAAAATGGTTTGTTGAAAACTTTTTATGCTATTCTTAATCACTCTAGCATTGCAGTCAATTCACATTAATTAATTTAGTTATTTATATAATCCTCCATTCTTTAGGTGGATCAGAGGTTTAAGGTTGAACTGCATAGTCTGCTACAGCTGATCAGTGTAAAGTTGGAGATATAAAACTGCCCATGGGGTCTGTGTGGAACTCCATTAAAGGAGTCTCTGACCTCACAAACATGAAAAACATTCAGCATTTCCATTATTTTAAGGCGCTTAAGTGTAATTATTTTTGTAGTGCCTTGGTAATGAATGTCTTTTGCTGGTATCAGTCTGTTTGAGCTGCATTCACTGATAACCTTCAGTAACAAAATAAACAGGTTGATATTTAGCAGAACCACTGAGCCGCTGCTCTGTGTGTGTATAATTCAGTTCACTTCATCTATATAGCTCCAATTCACCACAAACAAAAAAATTCATTTCAATTTAATCATACAAACATTGCAATTGACATAGTTATCGAAAACTACAACATGCACAATTATTTTATATGGTGTCTGTGAGGGTAAAATAAGTATTGTGAATTTTTTTCTATTGGGTTGTGAGGCTCAGTGATGTTAAAACTGTATTGCACTATCAGATATCTGTTTACCCTCCAAGAGTGCTGAGGCTAGAATCGGTCATCTCCGATGATTCCTGGTTGTCATTGGTTTGTCTCCCTCCTTCCTTTCAGATTTTCATAACCTTTGTGATCGCCTTTGGGGTCATCCTGTACCGGATCAGCATCAAGACTGCGCTTCATCTGAGCACCTACCCTGCTGCACGCTCCAACATCCGAGCCACCGTGAAAACCACCGCCGCCATTATCAATGTTATCGTCATCATCATCCTGGATGAGATCTACGCTTCCATCGCCCGCTGGCTCACCACTCTGGGTGAGCAGCCTTCAGGAACCATTACGGTTTACTGGGAGTAAACTGGAAACATGACTTCATCCATTAAATATAGTATATTATGTTTGCTCTCTATATTCTGTGTGTTTTTATTTTTTTATTTCTGATTCTTGGACAAAATCCACAGGCCATTAGTTAAACTTTAGTGTGGCACATAAAATTTGGAAATATGTGACTTGAATTATTGGGGGTCCTCTGGACTGATGATCACTGACCATTCAAAGCTTGGTCAACAAGTTGAGACATTGTCAGCTTATCCTAAGTGCTGTTTGTTCTGTCTTAGAAAATCATGGTAGAATGTCAGAAATGGCATTGAATGACGTTTTCTCGGTTTACACGACAACGGAAAACGGTACGTTTCAGAAACATCGCACTCTGGAACCCGTTTTCAATCTGTGCCGTTGTCAGAGAAAACATTCGGTGGTTTCGTATAAATGCGCACTACAAACGCAACAAAACTCTTCAGTTTTCCCCCGAAATCGTTGTCGTGTAAACGGGGCCTTTTATTGTTAATATTAAAAAATAATATCGCTGTAAAACATTCTAAATTCCAGCTGAATGTGTTGTTATCCAGTCCAATGTGATCCTTTTTCCAGAGGTTCCAAAGACAGACAAGAGTTTTGAGGAGCGCCTCATTTTCAAAACATTCATCTTGAAGTTCGTTAATGCCTTCACACCCATCGTCTACCTGGCTTTCTTCAGAGGAAGGTAAAACAGCGCTCTCTCTTGCTTCCTTGTTTTGGCTCTTATCTCTAACTAGTGGTTTAATTAATCTTAAAGCATTACAGCATTAACACCAGACTGGATTCCCTCTTCATCCTACAGTGTCTGATTGATGCTTGTTTTGTCCACAGACTTGTTGGGAGACCTGGAAAGTACCTGTATGTGGTTGGCTCCTACAGGATGGAGGAGGTAATTCGCTTTATCTACATTGTGTGTGTGTGTGTGTGTGTGTGTGTGTGTGTGTGTGTGTGTGTGTGGTAATGATTATACTAAATGGAGTAACAATCCGATTTGTTCTTCATCTCCTTCCTGATGTTGCAGGTTTTATCTCTCGAGTCTCATGAATTAGATGAACAACAGTTTTATTAAGTATCAGTATTCAGTGAGGTGTGGAATCGAATCATGTGACTCATGACTGCGTTAGACTTGTTTCTCCAATTTAATGACTTTAGGCTACGCTTGATACTGAAATGATTTTGAACTTACAGTGTGGACAAAAAGTATTCACCCTGTTGGATTTTTAACACTTTTATTGCCTTTCTAAAAATCAAACATGGGAAAAAAATTTGAAAACAGCTTTTTTGACCATAAGACAAAAAAATCTTCAGTGTCAGTGAAAACTGATTTCTATGAGAGATCTGAAGTTTTATATATTTTTCTGTATGATAGAAATGCATCACAAACCTGTGCAAAATGCAAAAGCAAACATGGGCTTTCCATCTCTTTCCATCCCTTCTAAAATATAAGAAAGTTTCTGTTCATCACCCTCCGAGTTATTTTTCAAAATTTATTGCGAGGTATCGCAAAAGAAATTTTTTCCCCATGTCACCTGGGAGACTCTGTAGATTTTACAAAATAGTTGATGAAAATTAAAAACATGTTGCGTAAAATGAGTTATTATAGAAGTAATAAAAGAGTAAGGAGCTTCCTGTGTGGCACTAATCAGCCACCCTAAGGAGACTGGATCACTGTTGCTTTGTTTGCTTCTCTGCCTTTGTGATTCACTGCGAGATAGTTTTTCTCTGCTGTTTGGTTCTGACTCGTCTCTTTGCTCAGTGTGCTCATGCTGGCTGTCTCATGGAGCTTTGCATACAGCTGTGCATCACCATGCTGGGCAAGCAGCTCATCCAGAACAACCTCTTTGAGATTGGCATACCGTGAGTACACTTCTACCTGAGACGCACTGAACACCAGCATAATAGCACATTCTCCCAGGTCACACTGTGTGGGCTGAGCATATCACAGAATACATTATGCACACCTACTCAGCTGTACTTACAGAAGTCATGTAAATGTCTGCTTTTCAGACACCAGTATTCCAGATAATTGCAAAAGCAAATCCATAAAAGTAATCTGACTGACACTAAATGAAAACTAGCCGACAACCTGCAGACAAAACATGAAATGTCTCCACAGTCATCAAAGAACATTGTTTGCTCTCTGTGATATTTCTTTTTAATTTTATTTCTTTGTTTCTTTCTTTCTCTGGGGAACAATTAAAATACGTTTCAACAGCTTTTACTGAGAAGTCACTTACACATGTGGACACCATCATACGTACATGGATGTGCAGATTTGCAGATAACCTATTAAGTGCCTTACCAAAGGGCAGAATAACATGTGGCAGAAGGAATTAGACAATGATTTTTAACCACATCTGCTCCTCTTTTCTACTGATGTCTGCTGACCAGACTGAATGTTTTCAGACTCACTGCTCCACCTCCCTTAGTAAAGCACTACTTGATGAAGTTAGCTGATAACTTTTCAATATTCTAAATTTTCAACCTAGATTACAAAATCTGACAGATGTATCACTACAAACACACCCTGTTAATATTCACATTTGACATAAGACAAAATCTGATCAGATTCAATTCCAGTTCCTTTCCTCCTGTTTCCTCTCCATGCTCTTTTAGAAAGCAATCTCCTCCTCAGATTTTAATGGGATTTATATCTTTATGGTCACCATCAGTCAACATAATCCCCAGAGTTTGATTCTGACATTTTTCTTTTTCTGCTTTGTGGAATGTCTCGCTCCTGTGACGAGATGTGGGGTTTTATAAGTGATTTAATGAATAAGGTATTCATGCAGCTGGTTTTAATTGGTTTGACAAATCATAATTCTTAATCAGGAATTACATATGTAATATCTGATGTGTAATATAGCATATTTTTTGCATGACATATCTAATAAGATATGTCATGCAAAAAATATGCTAGAACCAGTCTGTCATTGGGGAAAGTTATGTACCGTCTGGCCACCTTTAAAAGCTCTGACCTTTTCTTTAGTTCTCACTATGCATCCTCAGACTGTTGGCCTCCAGTCTGAGAAGTGTTGAACTTCTACCCTGGTTTGTTCAGGAAGCTAAAGAAACTTCTCCGGAAAAGAAAGTCAGAACTGACCTCCAAGCAAGAAGAGGAGCTCCACAAAACTCTGAAGCGCTATGAGAAAGATCACGTTCTGGGTCCTTTTGTTGGCATCAACCCTGAGTACATGGAGATGAGTAAGTATTTTCAGCATTAAAAAAACATGTATTTGTTTAGATCAGAGTGTATCTAAAAAAGTGTTTGTAAAATTGTTGTGGAAAAAAAAAACTATTTACCAAGCACTGTCAGGTGAAATCACTCAATCAGGTTTATTCATATATTGTGCACAATACAGAGAGCTTGTAGGACAATCAATAATGAAGCATTTCTGGGTGAAAAGCTCTGCCATGCAGAGACAACACATGAGTTTTATACCAAAAATAAGGGATCCAAAACAAGGGGTGAGACAGTCTGGTTCTGATACAGCTGTAGAAAACAACTCTCACCAAAATAGCTTCTTTTGGTGAGAGTTCACCAGCATTTAATATAACATAATCAACAGATGTTAACTTGTAGGAATTCTCCACCACAATTTCCCTCCTTTTGATTATAAGTAAATATGTAAATATTTAATATTATTCAACATCTTCCTCCTTGGTTAAAATATGTATATAACATGACACACTATCCTGAAAGACGTAACAAAACATATATGCAAGACACAAAAAGCCTACCGGCATTTATACATTCAACCCCATATCAATATCACTGTGTTAGGTAGGAAAAGTTATCCTGCAACCTCTCTTTGCCAGAGAGAGTCTTCTATATGTTTTCCAGGAAAATTAAGGAGGTATCATAACAATCATTTAAGAAATAAAACACAAAAAATATCATGTAAAAACAAAGAAAAGAAATAGAAAATGAATCAAGTAATCAATGTATACAGTGTCAAACAAAAATTCAATGTTAATAGGAAATGCCCCCTGTAAGTAGTTAGAAATACAATTTATACCAAATCACATCCCTTTGAGCATTTTAAAACCAATGTCCCAACAACAGTAAAAGAAAAGAAAAAATGAAAACATGAAATAAACCCCCAGATTAAAATAATGTAAATAATTAAACATATTACCAAATAAAGGAAACATATTACCAAATAAAGGAAACATATTACCAAATAAAGGAAACATAATAGAACAATGAAATACCCTACTCCAACAAAAATTAATTTTAAAGTAAAACGTCAAATAAAATGTAAAATCAAAACATAGAGTGCACATTGAGAACATGCAGAATCGAGAGGATTTTTTTTTTTTGTGAAACAGAGACATTTCTGTAATCTTCTAAACAGGATAGGAAAGCTAAGCTAGAAAACTAGCCCAAAGACATCAGTGATTAACACTACTTAAGAAACAAAGAAAACAAAACATTACATATTAACCTCCTTATCACTGAAGGACAAAAAATCCAAGTCATCAGAATCATCACTCGGGTAGGGTTTCGGAACTGATCAGAAGATGTGTGTGTAAGAAAAGTATACTTCAAGAGATGAACGTTAATAAAATTTTCTGCTAACCGTTTAAGTAGGGGAATCACACAACAAGACAAGGACATTAGTAACCCCAATACAATAAACACCGGTGTGAAAAGTTTTATTGGGAGTTGTCTCCAACCGTTACCTGAAAGCCACGAGAACAAGTCGAATAGAGAAGCATGGTCATCATTAGGGCGTTCGAACCTTTTTTATTTGGACTCGTAGTCAAAATAAACATCAAATCTAATCATCATATTGTCTAGTCTCAAACGCAAAATATTCTTACATCTTCAGAGTGAGAAGCTTACATACATTTCCTTTGTATTTATTAGCCTTGCCTCTGAGCTGGATGACTTTGCTCAAACTTTTTGGGTTTCCTTCCAGAAGGTATTTGCTGTGTTCTGCCATTTCCTCCTGATGGAACTGGAAGAACTGGATCAAGTTTGGAGACCAACTTGCTCACAAATCAGTTTTCAGCTCATCTGACAAATTTTACTGAGATTGATCAGGGCTCTATGACCACTACAATCTATTCATTTTGTTGTTCTTTAATTCCAATCTCCATTTACAAAATCTGTTGACGTTTTTAACCCATTCGTTCCTAGCCTTTAACTTTCTGGCTTATGGCTTGAGAATTTGTTTCAGTTTTTCCACATTATGTTTTTTTTCTCATCATGCCATCCATTCAGAGGCAGTCCTAGCCTGTTTGGCGCCCTGGGTCAACTGCCTTCCCAGCGCTGTTCTGTTTTTATACAGTACTGTAAATGTACAGTTTCAACATTAAATGTGTTGGACCAAATATTCTACAGCGGTGGTCCCCAAACTATGGCCCGCGGGCCGGATCTGGCCCGCCTCCACATTTGGTCCGGCCCCCTGAACAATACCAAAGAGCGTTCAGATTTTTTTTCATATACCGTATTTTCCGGACTGTAAGCACTAGGGGGCTCTTTAGCAGGAGGTGAATCATTGGAAGTCAAAATTGGAAATAAAAGAAGAAAGCGCCCATTAAAACGGAATTAGGTTTTAATAGGGAATTGCAATTTGAGAATGTTGTTGATCAGTTAAATAGCATTGAGGGGAAAAAGAGTTTTCTTTTTTTTTCTTTTTTTTTTTTTTTTAAATAATACTGGGATCATTATGAGAATTTGAGGTATAGATATTAGGATCCAGAAGATGGCAGTAGTGCAACAATAATGGATGCAAGCTGCTGTTGAAATCTAAAGAAGAAGAAAGCGCCTATTTTCATTTAGCACATTCTAGTAGCAGACACGAAGGATCAACACTTTTACTGTTACTGTTACCGTTCGGAAACTACCGTAATCAGTTCAGTTTAATCTAAACTTGGCAACTTTTTCTTTTTCAACCGTAATAAATGTGATATTCAATTGACCCGTTATTACTCAAATTTTGGGTGTCCGCCCCCCTCTGCTGCTGCATTGTTGTGGAAAACCTGGGGCGGCAGAGATATCTGCGGTTTATGTGTATGTTTACTGGGTTTTTAATAAAAAAAAAAAACAAAAAAAAACTTTGGGGTTGTGGCTTATAGGCCGCTGCAGTTCATAGTTTGGAAAATACGGACTACAATCCTTCCTGGATTTATTCTGTGAAGAACCCAGAGAGGGTTATTTTATTGTGCTTTCTGGAAAACAAGACATTTTTACATTTAGGCACTCCTGCAATCGTCACACTTTTTCTGTTACAGACTGACTCCGGCCCCCCACCAGAGAAGGGAAAAATTATGTGGCCCTCAAGTTTGGGGACCCCTGTTCTACAGCATTAATATAGTTTCCACTTGGAAGTTGTTCAATGAGTCCAGACTTACTGATCATTCGTGTTTCATATTTAAAATAAGAAAGTTTAACATAATACCTTTCAGTCAGCAGCTAGAAGGAGTTAAGTCTACAGGATGCTAGAGGATCAACATTTTTGTGAAGAAGGTCTTCTGCAGGCAAATGTTTCTGTGGGGTACTGGACCAATTCTGCTGTGAAGACACTTTCCATGATCAACATTTAGCTAAATGTTTCTGACAACCCACCGGTTCAAAACGTTGAGATCAAGACTGAATCACCTTAAAGAGACGGTACAGCCAACCTTGGATCCATCTCTTTACATCAGACTCTCAGAGCTGGAGTGAGACTCAGTTATGTCATTGTTTCAATGCTGGAGCCTCTTCTTTTTTAAGTGTTTCTGTCAGCCCTGAATAATCCATCCAGGAAAACTTTGCAGTATATAGGAACATAGAACATGTGTTCAGACTTCCACTACCTTAAAACAAAACCACAACATGACTCGACACCATTCGCTGTTTTACACTGAATCAGCCTCATAGTCACATTATCGAGACTTTTTCCAGGTTATTGCATTTTCTAGATGGGAAATTAATGTGAGATTAAAGTGGAGCTTTTTGGCTGCTTCTTTTTCTATCCAGTGTTGTTCAGATTGAGCAGGATTAAGATGAAATAATCCCCAGGATGTCTGAAGTTGTAATCCTTTTCTTCATTCTAAAAATATCCTCCTTGTTTATAGATGTGAATATTCAGTAACACTTTATTTGGAGGGGGTTGAATAAGACTGACATGACACTTTCATAAACATGACATAACACATGTCATGAACATGAATAAGCCTTCATGAATATTTATGACTGTCATAAAGCGTCATTCGGTAAATTATGACACTTTTAATACAAAGTTGATATTATTCAAAATGTCTTTATGACAACTTGGCATTAACCAAGAAATCATTACTGATTAAACTTTACCTTTAATAACATAAAGATACCTAATTTTTAAAGTGCAATCAGTAATTCTTTTATAGCAAATTTATATCAGTAATGATTTCTTGGTTAATGTCAAGTTGTCATAACAAAGACATTTTGAATAATGTCAACTTTGTATTAAAAGTGTTGTCATTTACCGAATGACGCTTTATGACAACAGTCATAAATATTCATAAAGGCTTATTCATGTTCATGACAGGTTTTTATGACGGTGTCATGTCAGTCTTATTCAACCCCCTTCAAATAAAGTGTTACCAAATATTCACTTTTTCTGTTTTTTCAGTGAACTGAATCTGTCAAACAGAACCTTCAGGTTTACTTTATCTAATGATTTCAGACATGATGACATTTGTGTCCTTTTTCTATAGTTTGCATGTTACCCAGATTGCTGCTGACAGGCCTGTGGCCCGCAATACCCGTCTCTTCCACTTCCTGTCTGCAGTGTTGGAGTAATCTCTGAAAATGACATTTTGGACATTTCACCCATCATTTGTCTCCTCAGTTATCCAGTTTGGCATGGTGACGCTCTTTGTGGCCTCCTTCCCTCTGGCGCCGCTCTTTGCTCTTCTGAATAACATCATTGAAATCCGCTTGGATGCCAAGAAGTTTGTTTTGGAGCTGCGGAGGCCCATTGCAGCCAAAGTCAAGGACATTGGTATGTTTCTGAAACATCAGCTGGCTATAAGGCCAGCTGATGTAATCCAATCAGTGGTAACAGGGGTTCATATTGAGTATGTAGTTTGACTGTAATATTAAATACAATCCATCAAAAACATATCTGGTCTTATATGCATGTTTATTTAAGCAGATTGGACAGATTCAGAGTGAGCTGCCCAGGGTTCAAAAATTTTTTGTAGATAAAAACACACACACACACAATTAACGCTGACACATCTTATGTAACTTTGATTTCTGGAGGGCAGACAATTAACTGAAACAGTCCAAATGTCCATCTTCTGGATGTCATAATTTATGTTTGTGGACCATTGAGTGCAGAAAGCATTTTAACAGTCAGGAAAGTAAAGGACAATACTGACAGAAACTTCCTCTGATGTCCGTCAGGGGACCTCTGCTGCGTATCTGCAATGACAAAACATTAGATATCTTCATATCTAGAAATTTGACTGAAATATTGATGTGCATATCCATTTATGAAATTGACTGACTTTGTAATGCCATGAAGCTTTCACTATTCATCCTGACGATTAGTTCATCTGATAGCTGACGAAAACCTGAGTAAAGTCAGTCTGTATTGTCAGATACCCAACCAGGAGTTTTAGTCGCATAATAGCAGTGATACTCATAATTAAATTACTCAACTAAAAGTAAAAATTACAGCATAGTAAAAATATCCCTAAATGTATTTTTTTCCCCAACATGGAAATTGGTTCTATTTCTAGGCTTTTGTTCATAGTTTTTTTATTTTTGAGGCATTGCTATGTGGGATGGTAGTTACGTCTGATCCTGGAGGCTATGCAGATAGTTTCAGGATTACTCTTTTTCTAATTGCAAGCAGCTGATTGGCTTCTGAAAAGCTTAAATAAAACCTGAACTTTGACCCCAAATCTTGTATTAAACAGAAAGTACGGCGGCCACTGTAAGGCTTACAGTATTCAATTATGCCACATGAACTGATCAGTAGATTATTGTGAGGAAAAGGAAAACCTTTTAGGAGGGCACACAAAGGTTCCCAGAGGAGATAAAATTTAGACTTCATAGAAGCAGAGCAGGACTAGAGAGAGAGAGAAGGAGAAAGTTCAGACCAACTCCTTCATTCCATCATGATGATCCAGGATCATATGGATGATATGAATTATGAGGATACTTAATTTCTGGTTGAGGGAAATAAAGAAAGTTTTACTTATTTTGAATTATGTGGAATTCTAGGAGTAATACAAATTTTCTGAAGGGTTATTAAAAATGATAAAATAGTTGAAATAGGATCCTTAGTTCCCCAGCTTTCTAGCATCATGTTCATTCTCCACTCTGATACAGAGGGTACTTCCACTGTCTAGTTGTGAGTTTTCTACGTGTGCTGTTTGCAGCTGAATGACTGTTCTTACTTTCTCCAGGTATCTGGTACAACCTGCTGAGGGGCCTCAGCAAGGTGGCCGTCATTGTTAATGTAAGTCTTACTTCTCTTTATCAGTGAAGTTTATGCTGCACGTTGGATTTAATTTATATAAAGCTTTCCTGCGATGCATATGATAGTTCTCATAAAAATGAATCTTGTCATCAAACTCTTTGCGGTATTAATGGAGGCTGCTCATTGAAACAGCAAAGTAGCTACAGAGCGTTTCTCTTTCCCAGGCTTTCGTCATCGCCTTCACATCTGACTTTGTCCCTCGGCTCGTCTACCAGTACACATACAGTCCTGATGGGACTATGCATGGCTTTGTCAACCACACGTTGTCATATTTCAACGTCAGTGACTTTCAGAATGGTACAGAACCAAATCCCCCTAACTTCAATGTAAAGGTCTGCAGGTAAGGTCTCACACTATCAATCTTATTTTAGACAGAAGTCCAGTTCCCCATCTCTAGTTCTTTTTAAAGGGGAACCTGTGGAGGGTGTTCAGTGTTATAAAAACCTGGCTGACAGGATTACTGGGAGTAAATGACCTGATCTAACAGAAACATTCCCTGTTCCCTAGTCACTCACTTCATTAGGAGTGTAAGAGCCAAAAATGTCAGTTTGTAACATTGTATATTATTGGGTATGCCGTTTGCCTATTTAGATATTTTCTTAACGTAAGATTCCATTTTAGTATGTTTTTTGTAGAAAAGCGCCACCTAATGGACGTAATTGAAAATATATTAAAAGTGCTGTGTCACGTTAGTGCCGAAAGAAAATTTAATGTGGCGTGTTTAATTGAGCTCTACACAGTTTTTTGACCGTTACATGTGGAATGCTGTGCAAGATTAAAGAATCCTTTGTAATATCTGCTCAAAGAAAAGTAAAGTTCGTCGTTCGTCAGACTTTGTGTGGATTTTGTAAGTACGTCTTTAATTCACTAAGAGATGCACAAGAGCATATTGTGGTACGGAGCCATCCAGGGGACATGGGGAATTTTTTTCTTTTGCGTTACCTCGCAAAACCCTATGGAAGCCCATTTCCGCCATGAAAGAAAAAAATAGAAGATCAACAAGAAGTCATAATTTTGACTTTCAAAGTCATAGTTATGAGATTCAAAGTCATAATTATGAGATTCAGAGTTATAATTTCGACTTTCAAAGTCATAATTATGAGATTCAGTCATAATTTCGACTTTCCAAAACAGCCAATTTTGTCATTTTTTTCAGTAGACACGCTGTCTTATGAGATTTATGGAAGCCCTTTTTTTAAGCTCAAAAATATGGAAGTCCATTAGGACTTTCAAAAACTTTCAAAGTCCAGTCTCATAATTATGACTTTGAAAGTCAAAATTATGACTTTAAATCTCATAATTATGACTAATTTATGACTGCTGGTCTTCTAATTTTTCTTTCATGGCAGAAATGGGCTTCCATACAAACTTTTGCGTTCCCTAGGAATACTTTTGCGTTCCCTAGGAATACTTTTGCGTTCCCTCGGAATACTTTTGCGTTCCCTCGCAAAAGGTTTTGCGTCCCCTCCTAAAAGGTTTTCCTTTTCCTCGAAATAATCTACTGATCAGTTCATGTGGCATAATTGAATATTGTAAGCCTTATGGTGGCCTCCGTACTTTCTGCTTTAATACAAGATTATGTAAGGTTTTTCCATGTATGTTAATATCTCGTTGTGAAATATCTGACATTTTATATTTTTCTCTTTAGTATAGAAACTTTCAAAGTCTATGATATAAACAGAAATTTTCCGTAAGTAGGAAATATATAAATCCATCCAAACTATTTGGGCTATTTCTGAGTTATTATCGCGGGGTATTCAGTCATCTGACAGTTTTGATTGTGTCTCTGTTGTGGTCGTAGTCTGAATGGTTTAAGAGCTGCTTTCAGTGCTGTTCCATCTTAGCCTTAACAGACATAAACATGCAGTAAACGTGTAGCAGAGATTAGATCAGTGACACTGTAAAAAAATCGTATCTAAACAACATTTGAATTTTAGTTTTATTTCTCAATAGTTTTTTATATGCACTACTAGTCATTTTTGGTCCTGCAGCTTGAATGTGGTTTAAAAACTTTTTAAACATCATTTCACGTTACATTTCACTGTAACTTTGCCGACCCCCCCAAAACTGGTCCTAAGAAATTTTCCTGTTTATGGTCTTCCCCAATATTGAGGTGGAATTTATGCCCTTGGCTAAGTGCTAAGCTAATGAAGGTCAACAAAAGAAACTGAAGCTTGTTGAACAATATAGTGGCTTTACAATGAAACTGATAAACAGCCACTACTAGGAGTTTAAGGAATGAGATTCAGAACCTGTCAACAGATGGAAAGTCTTCCATTGCTAAGATTATTATTCAGATAAATTCAAAATGTGCTTGTTATTTTCTGATCATTTTTAACCAATATTTGTATTGATCATTTTCCCTGAAGTTTTCTTTACGTTGTTGTAGAGTGATTGTTTCTGCTTTATGTTTTTCATCTTCCTGCAAGGAAAGTTTTACTATGGTGACAATAATGAAGAGATTCCAAAGCCTTTAAGCAGGGCATGAAACCTTCAGTAACTCATTGTGTGTGTTTGCTTGTGTAGGTATAAGGATTACAGAGAGCCTCCCTGGTCCAACACACCGTATGAACTGTCCAAGGAGTTCTGGGCCATTCTGGCCGTCCGCCTCGCCTTCGTTATCGTCTTCCAGGTTTGGAACACATGAATAATGCCATCAGTGCATATGCAGTAGGCTTTCAAAAAGCCACTATGCTCAGTAGTGTCATTCATATTTAATGTAAGAAAATCAAACCAGTCAATCACAAGGTGTTTATAGCTTCCAAAGAACACAGAGTGATTGAGTTGAATGTGTTAGGAAAGCCTTCTCAGGCTGTAGACTATAGGAGTCACCAGAACACTGCAGATTTCCTCATCTGTTAAAATGAGCAGAGTGAGCTGAACATGATGGTGCAGAATCCACCCAGATTCCAGACTGAGATGCTTTTTAGAGGAAAAATCTTACAGTGAAAAGAAACCCAGCTAAATGATAAAAGTCAAATCTTTTTTTTGGCAAATTGGACTTTTTTTTTTTTTTTTTACATTTCTTAAGTATATTCTCACTATTCTTGTTGCCATGACGGCACCCTGTTTGGCTGTGCCTGCAACGGCTCCTGAAAACATTGAACTTATAAGGCATGAAAAGACATTTATATCAACTAATACAACAGAAAACCTCTGGCATAATAATGGCAGGGTAATATATGATCATCAGTTTATCTTAAAACTATATATATCCTGCATACTACAGACAGTGGACACTGAAATTCTGGAAACTCTGGACAGCTTAGGACTGTTATGCCAGCCAGTCCCAGTGGCCAATGAAGCAGTGAATGCCACCACTACAGACGCGCTATGAAAGGAAGCATAAGCTCAGACCCTGGGGAGGACTAAGTGTAATCCTTGGAGAACGCTGCTTCCATCTATCTTGCTCGCTAACGTTCAGTCTCTGGAGAACAAACTGGACTATTTAAAGCTGGATATGACATCAAATCGTGAGATAAGTAACTGCTATGCCATAATTCTAACTGAGACATGGCTAAACTCCTTTATTTCTGATGATGCCGTCAACATTGTGGGAATGACAACATTCCGTTTGGATAGGAGCAGCGCTCTCAGTGGTAAAACCAGAGGCTACACTAATAACAGCTGGTGCATTAATGCCAAGGTGGTCTCATCTCATGGCTCCCGAGACATTGAGTTTTTGACCATAAAATGCAGACCGTTCTTCACAGCTGGGACTATTTAAGGATGCAGTTTCACCTGTGGTATTGTTCTGTGTTCTGGAAGAATAAACCATTGCTGTTTCCACCTGACTCTGCCTCGACTTTCATCTCCACTGTAAATTCAGCAACAAAAGGGCCGCCTTTTACAAGGCTCAAATACACTGGATAGAGCCTTCACAAATATTAAGGCAGTACCCTTCCTCCACCTTGGCTCATCAGACCATCTTTCTGTAATGTTAATTCCTGCATATAAGCCGCTGCTCATCAGAGGAAAACCCCTTGAGAAGCAGGTGAGAGTCTGGCCTGCAGGATCCGTGTCACCACTACAGGACTGTTTTGAATGCACAGATTGGGATGTGTTAAGGGAAGCTGCAACCGCAAACAATCACACTAATGTTGAGGAGTATGCCAAATCAGTGTCTGCGTACATCCTGAAGTGCATGGAGGATGTCTCTGTGACCAAGGTCATCACCACAAGGGCAAATCAGAAACCCTGGATGACAAAGGAGGTGCGTAAGATGCTGAAGGCACAAAACTCTGCTTTTAAATTTGGGGACAGAGAGATGCTCAGGTCAGCCAGAGTCGACCTAAACCGTGCCATCAGAGTTGCAAAACGTGCCTATGCTCAGAAAATTCAGCAATTTTTCAATGAATCAGCAAACACCAGGCACATGTGGCAAGGCATCAGGACAATCACAGACTACAAGGCTGCTCCTTTGTCTTGCGAGGACGGTACAGACTTTCTGGATGCACTTTGGCCGTTTTGAAGCCCTCAATGACACTGCTGTGAGAAAATCCACTCCTCAACCAGGTGAACACATACTCAGATTGGAGACAGTTGATGTTCAGAGGACCTTGAGAAGACTCAACATGCATAAAGCAGCAGACCCTGATAACATACAAGGTCTGGTTCTCAAGAACTGTGCTGACCACCTGGCTCACGTCCTCGCTGGCATCTTGTGAAGCTGTGCTGTCGTTCCATCCTGCTTCAAGATGGCAATCATCATTCCAGTGCCCAGAAATCCCACAATTTCATCACTGAATGACTATCGCCCTGTTGCTCTCACTCCCATCATGATGAAGTGGTTTGAGAAGCTTTTGAAGGATCACATCATTTCAAAACGTCCCTCCTCTTTTGATCCGCTCCAGTTTGCCTGCCGCTCCAACCGCTGCACAGAGGATGCTGTTTACACCACACGGCACCTCAGCCTGAAACACCTGGAGGAGAAGAATACTCATGTGCAAATGCTGTTTGTGTTGAATGATGAGCTGAAGTCAAGAATCATTCCCCAGCACCTGGTGAGCAAACCAGTTCCCCTTGGGCTCAACACCCCCGTATGTAACTGGCTACTGGCTTTCCTCACAGACAGACCCCAGTTTTGAGGGTTGGGAAAAATCTCCCTCAGCACTGGTTCCTCCAGGGATCCCACTGCTCTTCACCCAGATGACCTATTAGGAACCATATCATTAAGTATGCAGACAATACAACAGTGGTGGGTCTCAGGGACAACAACGAACTGGCCTACAGAGAGTAGGTGATCCATCTGGGGGCTGATGTGATGCAAACCATCTAATCCTGAATATCAATAAAACAAAACAAACTGTTGTTGATTTCAGGAAAAATCAACCAAGTTGCACACCCCTCCTTATCAATGATGCTGCAGTGGAGCAGATCAAGAACATTAAATTTCTGGGGATACAGTTTGGAGCATGTAACACCTCTGACTGGCAACATGTAGAGAGGGTGGTGAGGGGAGCTGAGAAAATCATTAAACATTAATATAAAAACTTTGGTGTGTCTGCAACAGTCTCAGAGAAAAGCCCATCAGAGGGTCATCAGGTCAGCCAGTCTAACTCTTCAGAAAAAACTCGACAGCTCCTGGAGAATCATTAAAGGTCTCATCTCACTATCCAAACAAGTGGACTTCACTAAGGGCATCATAGTGACTTAGAACATATTTGCTAAAATGTTCATTTCAGAACTTTAACATTGACTTTTTTTGTTCTGCATGTAGTCTGTGGCAACTTTAATATTGGGTCTCTCTAAGACAGCCTGAAATATCTTTAGTGTTGTAAATGTGTTGTGTCTGTGTTCATGCAGAACATGGTTATGCTCATGAGCGACTTTGTGGACTGGCTCATCCCGGACATCCCCAAGGACATCAGCTTCCAGATCCACAAGGAGAAGCTCCTCATGTTGGACCATTTTATGAAAGAAGAGGGGAGAAGGCGAGACAACCACAACCATGACGGCTACACCAGCCCCTCGTCGGGTAGTGCCAGCCCCCATTCACGCCCCACTTTCCATGCTAGAGCTGGCTGGTAACGTTTCACCAAGTCCTTAACGCATGGCTTCCTTTTTATCATCAGCAAGGCTTCTGCTCCATTTCCATTGATTGGGAATTTTAAAATATCCCTGATGTGTTCCTGTCAGAATTCTGTCCCTGGATTGTTTCCAATAATTTTCCATTTTAGGTGTTATTCATATCACATCCTCAGTCACTGACCACGAACTCTGCAAATGGTGTCCTGTCGCCGATGCACAAATCTGCCAAACTTATTCATTAGATGATTACATCTAATGAATAAGTTTAAGAGGAAGAAGCCATTAAGGGTCGCTGCGGGACCAAGTTCAGGTTTACTCTGAGGAAGCCGTGCCACCCCTGCCATGGGACCAACTCCTTTAATTTTGAAGACAATCTGAAACTCCATCCAAACGATTATCAGCTTTTTCCTTATCTTATTTCTGGGGACTGGTTCCAAAGGAGATATACTGTTATGTGTCCAACTTCTTTGTTGCACACATATGTACAAACACAGGTATTTATTGACTTACTTTTTAAAATATGCAGCATGGATAGGCACATGTACATTGATTTCAGAATTAGAAGCTGGTATGAAATGGCTTTTGGCATCTTTTCTTTCAATAATCACTCATATGTTACAGCACAGCAGAGATTCCCAAACTGTGGGGCGCATCCCCTGGGGGGCGGGGGGGGTGCCATGCCATTGCAGGGGGGGCGCGGGAAGCCGTCTGGATGAAAAGAAAACAAAAAAAAAGAACACTGTATGCGCTGGGTTTTTACCTTAGAATGGCCAACTCTCTGTTATTCCTCTGTCAATTTGATACAATAGGGGCTTCCGCACTTCCCATATTTGTGTCCTCTGTCACTTTAATCAGCAGTTAAAACTGTTTAATCCGTTGTCAACATGTCGTAACCTGTTTTTCCCAGCAGCCTTTAAACGCAACATGAGCCCTACTACGCTCACGCTGGGTTTACACCTGTGCAGCAGTGAAGGAGACCTGCTGCTGCTGTGCAGAGCTACGCAGGAGTGTGTTAGAATCATAGAAGTAAACCAGCAAAACGCAAAGAACTTTTCACAGTTTTTCCCCCAAACTAACAGACTGTTGAGTCATGCTGTTGGATGCAGGTAAAGTTAGCTAAAAGATGACTAGCTAGCTAATATCAATACAGCACCTTAAGCTTGTTAACAAGTAGCTTGTAGGCTACTGGTGTTGTTGTCTATGTTCAGCTACGATTCATTTTGCCCCCCAAAGAGTTGATTCCCCCCCTTGTTCATCTGGAGCCGGGGCAGAGTGTAACAGGGAGTCTCTAAGAATCCATCCCCCACCCCCTTCGCTCACACACATCGTTCAACCAGACAGCTATTTGTAAGCCATAGGGGGGCGCCAGAAATAGTTTGGAAACCAGTGGGGGGGCCCAGGAGAAAAAGTTTGGGAACCCTGTGTTACAGTAACATGTCTGTGCTGTTGGGCTTCAAGTGTAGCTGTAGATTTTATGTACCAGGAGAAAGGGAACTATCAATACTGAGGTAGTTGTGAATAGTTTTAATGCCTGATTAACTTTAGTCTGTAGAGAGCAGCCAGTTTATAATTAGTGTTAACATTTATCATAAACATTTTAGCAGACAGTGAGAAACCGTATGATGCATCATTAATATTCTGCTTGTTTGTGATTGTTTTACTCGAAGAGCACAAAACAAATGACTTTAGGACCTTTAAAGTTGCTAACTTTGGTTGTATATTTTCAGACAGAAGAAATAATATCGTAAGTTAGTCAAGAGTTTTCTCTATTTAAGATTCAGACTTTGTAGAAATCAATAAAAGCAAAACAAAAACAAGCTTCTCCAAAGACTAAACACACTCACATGAGATGGCTGTTTTATGGTTAATTTATTACCTTCAACATTAAAAGACATTGATTGAAAATAAAATTATGGAATAACTGGATATTGGGGGTGGGAAAGAAAAACACTATTAACTTTTGTTTTAGATTTAAAATTGTTACAACTGATTTTCCATTTGTTCACCTTAAAGACTTTTGTAGCATAAAGTTTTCATAATCAACAGGGAGTGCAACAGCCATAAAATAGAATCCATCTTTAACTGCAGAAAACTGGAATTTCAACTGAAAAACATCTGAGTGTTTTGAAGCTTAAAATTTTTAATGTATCTGAAATGGTGTTAAAATTATATTTGGCTATGTGATGATATTAAACTTGTGTGTATAGTAAACCAATATTATACATAACCAAAAAGTTGATTGTACCATAAAAATATTGTGCTGTTTCAACTCTTCTTAGCCGCTTTCCGATGGCCTTCAGTCTGAACGCAAAGCAAGGATCACCAGAACTAACTCTGCCTTATAATCTACCCGCTGGGATTGAAATAGTTACCAGATTAATTTGTCTGCCCATCCAATATGCTGCTGTATACCAGTGAAACCTGATGAAGCAGGGCTTTTTCATAATTATCTTGCCTTATTTTTTGATTTCACTATACTCTGCATCTTTTTACCTGTCCTTTCTCAAAGACTGAACAGTTTTGTGTTTTTCTATCTGCTAAAGCAAAATGTGGGAGTAACTGGAAATTGCATTGAAGAGTGGAAGTGGACAGTCAGACCAATCTAACTGAGGGATTCAACCAGTTCTTATTTCAGCTCCCACCTCAGACTGATGGAATGTATTATTTTTTTTATCAAGTTATGTAAAATGCATTTGAAATAGAATGTTGTCTTTTTGATTAGATTAGCATGGCATTCCACATATTAAAGGGACCAATGACATAAACTTATTCTTCTCACTTGGTTTTAACATTCAAGAAGAAACCATCAGATGAACTGTTTGCTGCGTAGAAAAACCTGGAGAAGCACATTGTGACAATTTTCAAACATCTGGTCAGAAGAGATGTTCCAGCTTTTTTAATGAAATATTCTTCCTGTCTTTTTCCTACATGTTATACAGTGATAGTATAGATGCAGGAACAGTATTTAAGAGCCTCGTTAAGCACAAGTGCTTCTGGTCAGATTCAACCCCACTCTCACTCCATGTCCTTTTGCTTGTCTCTCACTGGTTGTATTGAGCAGTTGTGAAATGATTGTCTGTTTGGTGTGTGCTGAAGCTCTTTTTCAACAGGGATGAGTATGTCTGCATGTAAAACCAACAACTTAGTCTCTTGTATTGTCTTTCTTGTTTGGTCATATTTAGGATGTGCAAATAAACCATGGTTGAATTGCCAATGTTGAGATTTGTGGGGGGGGGTGTTTTGTTTTTCCTGATTGTGGTTTTATTCAAATGATCAATTGTATTTTCTTGGAATTTATATAGTTAAACATTTTCATAAACAGTTTTGAAAAAAAGTGGTACACAACTCTGACAGGCGAGTTTTCATGATGGCAATAAGGCCTTTTAACCTCCAAGGTTTTGAAGCTGAACACTAAATGGTCAGAGTCCCAGGTGGATGTGACATCATACTGTGGATTATCATCACTGTACCTCTGGGTTTCTGCAGAAATGCTTCAGAAGTTATCATGCTCATTCAAGTGTTCGGTTGTCTATTTCAGTAGCAGATGCTGGTCTACTAGTGTTGAACACAAAGAACCATGGTAATCGCTTCCCCTTGGGACCAATTTCTATTCCTCAGTCCCTAAATGTAGCGTAAAGTTGTTTCAAATATAAAATTATCAATGTTTATACATGTTGCTATATTTATAAAAGTCTGAAAATTAAATATGCTAAATTAGTTTAAGAATGACAGACAAAAGAAATGTAATTATATTCTGACTTTTGGGAATTAAACTGGATCTGATACAATGGAGTGAGGGTGGCATCTTGACAGATATTCATCTTATCCATTTAGTAACTAAACATAAGTAATAAAGTAATATATATTCTCACTTCCATTCAGGGCCCAGGAGTCCAGTTTCCAAGGTGACAGCGTGCTAACAGTCTACATTGTCGCTAATTTATATCGACTTTCCAGGTGAAAAAAAGAGTATACTTTATTTTTAAGCAGTGACGTGTGGTCTGCCTCACCTGTCATCGTGGAAAAATACTACATAATAAAACCATTTATATTGCTATTTTCACCCTGTGGTTTGTACTATAAAGTACCTATTTTTTACTTAGCTTAACCAATTCTGATTATTTTTATCTTCAAAATTGCTACATTTTTGCATTTTCCCATTCAAATGCTCAGAAGCGAAGCCGGTGAGGCAGCAGCGAGCTGAGCCTCACCTGGGATTGCGCAAACTCTCGCTAACTGCACTGTCTGCCATTCTATGGGAGCATGTTCGTCCTGTCTGTTCGCCGGCAATAAAATGGCTAAAAAACATTTAATATATGGACTGATTTTCCATAATTTAGCTTATGTAT
>NW_015114599.1:0-16581 GCF_001443285.1 Poecilia latipinna
TCCTAATCTCATCGATTTTCGTCGGGTCAACATTGCCGATGAGGGGAGGCTGAGACAGCACAGAGGCTGTGGGGTCGAGGCTCGCTGTGATCCGATTCACCAGAGGAAGGTTCAGCTGCGGACGTAAACCGCACGGATGGATGTCAGATTCAACCCGTGCATGTGAATAAAAAAACAAAAAACAAAACAAAAAAAAAAAAACACCCAAAATAAAGACGATGACTCACGTTCTGAAGTGGAGCCGGAGTGGGAATCGGCAGCAGTCCTCCGCCTGGAATCAGACTAGGTACCGGGGCGGCAGGTGCCAACAGCGACAGAGCCTTGGCCTCCTCTGGGATCTTCCCTGCAGGACAAAGTGGGACGTTAGGGAAGGCAAGGGAGGCGCTCTTCACTCTGCCTGCACATTTATCCCACTGTATTCTAGAGAGAACGAGAGCATACGCTTCCCCATCCAGCCTAAAGAGTCATCTACCCGCTACTTCAGACCAAGCATCCTTACTTGGATTTGATTAATCTACTCTTTTCAGTCAATATGCATCATTAATATAAAAAGTGCAAAAGAATGGCTTCTTATTAAAGAAAAACAGAAAAAAGGGAGCTGATTATTTGTTTTTCTGCTTTCTTTCTTTTTATATATATATAGGTTAAGTAAAAAAAAAAAAAAGAAAAAAAAAGAAAAAGAAAAAACACAATGCAGAGAATGAGTCAACACTTTGATGTATGGTCACCTGTACTGGAAACATATTGGTCATGAACCATACGATATCAAGCATGGGCGCTTTTCCGCGGGGGGGAGTGGGGGGCGATCGTTTCGCAGTGTTGGAAAGGTGTGCAACACAAGACAACCCCCAATGGCTGCATCACTAATAGCACACAGAACATCAGATACAGAAAAGAACAACAGTTTTAAGAACTTTGGAAATGCTAAGATTTCAATAAAACAACCAATTAGGAATTGTGCTCACTCCACTGTGGATAATCATTTTCTTCCCTTCTCTCTCGGCAGGAAGATTTAAAAGTTTTAAATGGTGCCTTGCAAATAGATTCACAACCCTTCGACTTTCCCCACATTTCCTCGTGTCACAGCCACAAACTCAACTCTGTTCCACTAGGACTTTATGCGACTGACCGACACAGAGCAAATTATGCTGGACCGCTTTGTGTTGGTCTAGCACAGGGGCCTGCAACCTTTAAGAGCCAAAGAGCCACTTTGTGGCCCTCAGTCCACTGAAATAAAACTAGTATGTGTCCAAAAAAAAAAAGGACAAAAAACCTGTATAGCAATTTTGTTGTAATTTTCAAAGAATCACAGTTTTATTTCTATTATTTGGTTTGGAAATAATATATATTTTTTAACTTTATA
Source organism: Poecilia latipinna (assembly GCF_001443285.1). Classification (NCBI taxonomy): domain Eukaryota; kingdom Metazoa; phylum Chordata; class Actinopteri; order Cyprinodontiformes; family Poeciliidae; genus Poecilia; species Poecilia latipinna. The sequence continues at coordinate 1,364 of NW_015114599.1, forward strand.
TACATTTAGTGTTTCAAATCAAAAGCGAAAAAAAAAAAAATTAAATTAAAAATCATCTTATGTGTTAGAAATTTAGTGCAATTAATATATGTCAAAAGATGAATTAAAACTAAAAAACAACAATTATTATATAGTAAAATTTAAAAACATTAGTTGGTTCTTAATTATTTTTATTGGAAGGTAAAAGGAGTCACTTGAGGCTCTGGATTGTCGCATTGCAGACCCCTAGCCTAGCACATACAATCCCAAAAAAACACATCAAAGTTTGTGGTTGCATCGAGACAAAATTAGAAAAAGTTTGTGAATAACATTGCAAGGCACCGTGCAATTTTGACCTAGAGCTAGAGGGAATTCAGCATTAAAGGGGCAAGCAACCATCTTTGTTAAGCAAAACATGAACAGAGCAATGTATTAATGCATTACAAAGAGAGAATGATGCTACACTGATCAGTTCTGTGTCATTACTAAACATTCACATCAGAGCGGTACTGAAGTAATGTGAGGAAAAAGTACTAAATGCTGCCTTCTTAGTTCAGTGTCAAGTAGATGAATAAGTGCACAGATAGTTTAAAAGAAAGATATGTAGATATATATATATATGATTTGTTACTGAGGCTCACTTTTCCACACAGACTAGCCCTTCACTACGTCAACAGACGTAGGAGACAAGAGAACAAAAGAGTTAGTGATCCTCATAGCATCTTTTGTGTGGCACACATCCCACCGGTGTGCCGTAGCAACCTGGACTGAATTCAACCACACACAAGCTCCAGCTGTAGCGGAAAGAGAGAGGGGGTTGGGGGGGTTGGACAATAATCAAAATAACAAACAAAAAAATAACAAATATAAACACAACCTGCAAGTTTCTAGATAGAGACAGTAGAGAGTGGACAACATGGGATAGTATGAAAAGGAAACAAACCGAAAACAAAATAAAAAAAAAGTAAAAAAACAAAAAAAAAAAAAAAAAAAAAAAAAAGAGACAAGGTGTCCATCTTGGAAGGTTCTGCGGGCTATTCTCCGGGTCACATCCCCCCCTTGAAGGCTGCGTTGGCCCGATCGGGGATAGTGGCTTGGAAAACAATGCCTGACTCAGGCTAGTGTAGTGTAACAGCTGGGCCAGTCTAGTCATCTGATATGCACACATAATCACACAGAAAAAACATACAAAACCAAATTAATAAACTCATTAGCCATCCAGCACCAAGTCACGTGGACAAAATGCATCAGGTTAGAAGTGTAATCATTGTGAGTGTACACAGGGGTGCCAAAAAAAGGGGGTGGGGGAGAGAAGGGTACCAAAAAAAATTTAAAAGGGGGAGAAAGACAGAGTTTTACTCTTTAGCAATGGATTTGGTTACATTTCTTTTAGATACACAAGTTGTAATCCAGACTGTCCAGTGCTCATGGTAACGTTGATCTCCCTTTAATTTATGTGACACCAAATAGAAACTTGAGTGGGTGCTGTGGCTAAACCCATCACCTGTGCCAGGTGCTGGACCAATAAAATACTTTAAATCCAATCTAGGCATGGGCCGGTTTCTGCCAGTCCTTCTAATTAGATATGTGCTACTCATTTGTTATAACCAGGTCAAATACTGAAAATGTCTTTGCTGTTCATCAAATGTATCCAAAGAAACCACAGAACATTATTCTCTTTATGTTCTGGAACTTAGAAAATTAAATTGGACAGATGTAAAAAAACAAAATTCATATCAGATTTTAGATTGCCACACTGCCAGTCAGCTGGCAGAAAGAAGTCTGCTATAGTTTCTCTCACGAGCAAGAAAGGGGGAAAAATACAGCTAACATGTCTGTATTCCCTATATTTACTTAAATATAACAAAAATACTGAAAAATAAATGTCACATTATATTAGAAGTAACAGAAGAAAATATCGGTTATAAATCGTCTTAATTTATGGTATTTGTGTTTTAAATCTTTGCATATATTTGCATACCGGCCCATGCCTGCTCTAAATTATGCGACACCAGCCGTGTTTATTTCTGAAGACTACACCCCCCCTCCCCACGACCACGATAGACATCAAGGTGAATTCCAGAGAAGACGTCCACAGCTATTTATCAAGGTTTTTTTTATTATTATTGTAATATTATTAAACCAAGCAGCTTGCACTCACCTTCTGCGCAGGGAACCACTATCAAAGCTCTGTCAATAAAAACAGTGTTGGTGAGATGTTGCGCCACACCAACACTTGAGGGGTCTCGGTACTTTATATAACAAACTTTGGAGGAGAACGACAGAGGGGTGTTGCTGTGAGAAGAATTAAGGAGAACAAAGGATAAAGTTAGTCATTAAAAAACATTTGGGACAGCTACATACAAATTCTTACGTGGGGCCCTAACAAGGCCGCAACTCCGCGGCGTTGCCTCGCTGGCTCAGACCGGAAAAGCAGCGCTTACTCGGGGGGATAGAGACGCAGCTCCTCGATGTCTCCCAGGAAGCCGAACAGAGTGCGCATCTGCTCGCTGCTCACGGCCGACGACAAGTTGGTCACCTGGACGACTGCAGTCCCCGGCATTGTGCGAGCGATAAAGTGTTTCTTCGTCTGTGTGTGTTTTAAAATTAATCTTTATCGTTAGAACTGTATAATTTCTCAGTTATCCCTGTCGGCGCCAGAGGGTGGCGGTGCGGCAGGTTTTAGACTTCTTCTTGTTTTTGAACATCGTCTAAGAACCAAAATCGACCACTACAGCCCCTCCTACAGGAAGAAACAATACACTACAATTAAAATGAAGAAGAAAAGAAATAGTCAGAAATGTTTTGAGCAAATCATAAATTTATATAAGCCCAGTTATTGACTCCTAACGCATACCCATATAAAATAATACAAAAGTTGAAAAATAAGCCCAAATTTAAATGTATGTTTCAAAGCTAGTTTCATATATTCTTTTTTTTTTATTTATCTATTGGAGAAAAAGAGCACCATTTTAGGACAATGACAAGTAGCTATCTTTAACCTATCTGCTATTGTTAAAATTAAATTTTCTTCCACAAATAAAGTGCAAAAATGGGTGCTAAAAGTTAAGAAAAAATACAAATATAAACCTGATGAAACTTTACAATAGAAAAGGTGCAATGTTTGTTTTGCTTTAAAAAATGCAGTGGTAATATTTACAAGTATTAGACAATCTAAAACCGAAAAAGGAGACTCCTCCACTGTAGGAGTTGTCACACAGCACAACATATTTCTGGATCACGTTCCAAAACAAAACATATAAGCACTCAAAGTGTTTTTCCTTCTTATCTTCACAAGCAGCAACATTTTTTTTTTTTTTACATCAGTGTCTGAGTTAAATGAAGGACAGATTGTGTAGCAGCGTTTTGACTTACCGTCAATCCATTTTATATCGAACATACCAGAAAAACAAGAATTTTAAAAAAGGAAGTTATGTATAAAATGTATACATAACAGATTTCCCTGTACTCATAGCATAACGGCTCAATTTAATTTTCAACAATGGGGCAGGAAGCAATATAAACTTGGGGTCAAATATTTTATAGTAAATGTAAACAGCTGTGCAGAGTTGGAGTTGGCTTGACTAACGGGGATCGGCAAAATACCTTTTGAGAACAGTATAAAAAAAGTGAGACTTTTAACTTCTTCCATTCACTTCCACTACATTTACACAACCACTACTTGCTAATCCAAGTATTCCGGTCATACTGTTGTTGGTAGAAATAGGATCCAACCTTGTGCACTTAGGAATGTTAGAACTGTCAGGTATTTTACATGTATTTGAATTACAACATGTAGACAAAATCTGTAAAAAGCAGTGGAGTGCCCATGATAAAAGTTTTGTGCTGGCATTTGTTTTGCTCTCTGGTCACACAGATCTAAAAATATTCACACAAAATGAGAAGCTGAAACTAAAAACTGTTGCATCTATTTGAATGGGTAACAAAGTAGCACAAAAGTGTAAACTGCGGTCAAGACTTGCATATTCACACGCTTTTAAATGAAGCCATTTTTGAATAACTACCAGTTACTGCAATTTATCTTCAGCAGGTCCAAAACGAGCACTTATTGAGTTCTTCCCAGTTTTGTCGTTAGCCCTTAAGATGAACCCGGACGATCGAGACAGTAAAACAAAAGCATCACTGTTAAACAGCATTAGTTTATTGTCCCACAGGTAACTTCTGAAACAGGAAATTATGTACAAAATCTGGAATGTTGGATAAATGCATATCAATCATCTCACTGTGACCGTTTCCAGAGAAACATTAGAAATACTAGCTATACATTTAAATGGGAGCCTCTGCATTTGCAATTTATTGCTGGTTTTACAATCGCAAGTCACAAATGTTTCTTCAGTTATTTACAATTTGATTAGTAAGGTCTAAAATTTCATGTAAGTCTGCTAAATAAATACAAAAGTGGGAGTGAAAAACACAAAACGTGGATGAAGAAACAGTGAAAAGATTTGTTTTCATCCCTAGATTGTCTAAAGTAGACAATTTTTTTTGAAGTGATTATAAAGTGACCATAACCCAAGAAATTAATCTCTGCCGTTAAAAAAAAACAAAGAAAAAAAAGCAAAGAACTTTAAAACAAATACAATCAAGGATTTCATCAGAGTACAATACAACACAATGTGCGAAAAATGTCATTTTCTTGTAAATAAAAATTGACCAATTGCTAATCAAGTAGAAGAACTAATGGCCAGCTTCATATTTTTCAACAGAAACTTATTCGTTTATTTTAAATGAATTAAAATGGGGCGGGGGGGTAGTTTTTTTTTTATTTGGTTGCCAATGGAAAAAGCAAAAATACAAGATATTTCACTGGCAACAAATGATGGAAGTGAAGGAATTCACTGGACAATGTGTATTTTATCATTTCCACTAGTTTGGGAAACACGTCTCGCTGCTGTACCTGTGTCTGAATGTCAACAGGTGGGGGTATAATATAAATCTTGATCACACTTATTTCTCACAGTCCTTTTATAATTGTTTTCAGAATGCTGAAACCCCACAGTGGAAACTTTTAAACACACAAACAGCGAGATATTCAGTACTCAACAAAACAGTAAAATATCTCGGCCAAAGTGATGAAAACTCTGTCACAACGCAGAGATTTTGTTTTTTGAGCAATGCCACACACACATATAATTTCTGTGCCATTTCATTGTAAAAAAACACAAACCAAAAAAAAAAATCACAATATAAAAAAAACATAAAATCATCAGGGGTACTAAAAGCTTGTGTTTAGGTTTAAAAACGATGCCGTCGGAATGAAAATAAAGGCTTTTAAATATTGCTTTGAAGCCATTATGCTGCAGATGTATTCGAAGGGGTTGCGAATGTGGGTATTGCTTGGGTTCCTCGGGGGGGAAGAGCTGAACATCCCTCCTCTTGTTCAAACAGTTCAAGGTCTATGGCACTTGACAATTTGTGTCTTCCATCTGTTCTCCGTACAGCAAAGGAAAAACAATAAAACAAAAACAAAAAAACCCACAAGACTGCTTCGAGGTGATGAGTGACGGGAACAAAACAGACACAAAAGGCAACCTCTGGTTTTCTTCTGTGTAAAATGTTTCATGTTGCAAACTTTTTTATTTATTTTTTTTTGCATTGATGGCGACCTAAAAGATGAAATCCACACAACGAAACATGTTGATCCTTAAAATCTCTCTTAGAACAGTCCCTGCTTTTACCTTCTGTTCATTTTAATGCTTGCTTTGGTTAAATGGAGTAGCCTTGAGGTGTTTTCATCGAAAGCTAGCTTGTCTACTTCTAAGCACCTTTATGTCATCCTGCCTGAACCAGATGTGCTTATTGCCCCAGTTTTAGTCCTCTTTTTTTTAAACAAAAGTTGTACCTTTTCAAAAGAGACATAAAAACAAGAACCCGCTTTTTCTCCCGATGCGAGGAACTCCATTCTGCTTTCTTCTCTGGTCGAAGGAACACCTACATTTCTGAAAACGTCTGACGAGTTGGGATGAGCTTCCGGATGGCACAGATCTGGTTATCCAGAACATGACTGAGGTGGATCTTGACGGGTTTACGGAAGTCGGAGTGGATGGTTCTCCCTCTTCGTTTCCTTCTTTGATCTTCCATTAAAAAAAACAGAAACAAACGCCTCCTTGATCTACATTCGTCTCCCCATGAGAAGCACGTGACGCAGTCCCTTTTAATAATGTCACCTGGCAACTGGGAAATGGTTCAGCTACAGAATAATAATTAAAAAAATAAAAGGCAAACTTAAGGACATAAGAGAAGAGTGGGAGCCCTGCCCCCTAGTGGTCGCCTCCATGCCCATCTGAGGAAGTAAAACCCAAATCTTGACAAGTGGTTGATAAGTCGTTGACTTAGAAAAACAAACAAAAAAGCGGATCTGTACAGAGATCAGAGTTCTCATCAAATCTTCAGGTTTTCGTATAAAAAATATATATATGTATACCACAGTGACGGCCTTTTGAGGACGCGTACTTGCATGTGTTTGCTGCTGTTTCACTAAGACCCACTACATTCAGTGGTTTTCCCCGTTGCATCGAGGTGACGAAGACCTCTGAGGATCTCAGCTATAAATAGTCCCAATAGGTGTCAGCAGATCAGTCTCTCCTCTGTGTATAAAAATATGACAGTCACCATAAATTTCTTTGCTCTCCTTTCTTGTGGTGCACCGGTCTGTCGGACAGATGCAGTCGAGTCTACGCTTGCACTTCTCTTACGATCGTTAAATCCACAGTGGTTGGAAACGTCTTGAGCAGGGACACTGCATTCCCATGATCGATGTTCACAAAGCTGTAGCCATTTGCCTGTGGACCAAAACGAGCACAAAAAAAAGTTTGTTTTTTTCCCCCTTCGAACCAGAACCAACATTACATTTTTTTTTTTTTTTAAGCACAATACCTGAATTATTTTATCTCCAGGTTGAAGGATTTTGGACGCTGGCCCCTCAGGTTGAACTCGAGTCACAAAAATGCCCTAAAATGACATAAGACATAAAATGCAGTGGTTTTCAACTACAACAATAAATTAATGTCTAAGAAAAACTTTTTTTTTTCCTTTCTTATTTCAAAATAGGACATGGTTTCAGGGTTGTCCCTCTCTTTTTGGTTAACAGGGAAGCATGCATTTCTACAGTGGTTAGAAACAGGCTTTGAATACAAACCTGCAGAAACCACAGGCTGACTGGATGTGCTGATTAACTAATGGATAGAAGTAAAAAAATAACGGGGCTGAAACGATTAATCGTGATTAATTGATTAATGAAATAACCGTTAACTTATTTAGTTATCAGCTAACTGGAGTTTTCGGACTCAAAAACGGTCGTATACAAAAACAAATTACCCCACACATTCAGAGCAGTAATTAAGCCAAAACTGTTAAAAAAATATGTACATTGTGCATAGACAAAAATGCAAAATGTATCCAGATCGTTGATAAATATATTTTAGCTAAAACTCCTAAAGCGGCATAGGTTTAGCTTCACCTGGTTTAGATATTCTTAAGTATCTTAAGCAATAATATTTTTTTCTTAATTAATCAAGGAATTGAATTATTTGTACATTTTAGTGTATTTCTAACATGTTATGAAAGGCTTATGTGGGTAACAAAAACATACAGAGAATGTGCCATTTTCTGATTAATCGTTAGTTTCAGCCCTGATAGAGAAATAGATGAATGGAGCGACGCACGGATGGATAAATTCATGGACGGACATACGGACAACTAATGCAGGAAGGGATGGACAGATACTTGTTTAGATCTTGAAGAGTACTTAAAATCAAATTCCAAACTTTTCCAGACTCTGTAGGCACCCGGGGCACAGAATGTCCTTAAGAGCAAAAAGAAAGACTAGAAGATGAAAGGTGTAAGCTTACATTATCCTCGGGACGGAAGGGGTTTCCCCGGCCTCCCACTCCGCCCGATATGCTGAAACCCAGCTCTGGATTCTTCTCTACTTTCACACGGATCTGAAACACACCCACACACTTTTGATAAGCTACTGTTTCACTTCACTCCCCGTCAGTTACACATTTCTCTTTCATTAATACACACCAGAAGCAAAAACAGCAGGACTCTAAAGAAAACAATGTCAAACTAACTCACAATGGTTCATTAGAAAGACAGGAACAGTGATTATGTTGGATAAACGGGAGAGATAAATCTAGGGAGAGATTTGCAAAGCCTCTGTGTGGACAGATTTCTTCTTGATGGGAAGGTTTGAAGTAAATGCCCAGAAACATGACGCCTTGTAAGTTTCTCCCCTTGAACTTCAGACTTAATCCTAGCATTGATCTATGCAGCTGAGTGAGAGAGAAAATAAAATAAGTACTTTAAGAGATTTAGTCTTTTATGGAGTGGAAGAAACTGTTGGAAAAAGAAAAAGCTGGGAGAAAAGAAAAGGTGAACATCTGATTCAGTTTCAAGTCTTTTTCAGCCTCTTAACAGGTTTTCTTCCACAATCGTCCTGTTCTTATGTAACAGGATCCATGTTCTTTCAACTCTGAGGAAAAGGTGTCCCACAAGGCACGATGCTGGCACCACTGGTTTTACTGTGGGGGTGGCATGTTTAGGGCGATGTGCCGCGGACCTTCTTCGTCTACACGGCTTGTGGCAAACTGATAACAGAATTTCTTATGGCTTTCTACTCGCTACTTCGCTGAAAGGCCATCCGCATCTTTTGGTCTTTGTGATGCAGTTTATTTGCTTATGTTCTTTAAAAATACCCTGACACCTATGTACATCATTTCTATTTATACTGAGATTAAATTACACACAGGCATACTCCGTTTACCAACTGGGTGACTTCAGAAGACATTTGCATTCTTTTTAAAGGACCAAATACGAAAAGTTAAAAGGGTATTAATAATGTGAAACACCCATTACTGACTAAAAATAACATCTGCTAGCAACACCTGCAGACTTAAACAAGCGATTGTAATAGTAGCGAGAAAAAAAAAAGAAAAAGCTAAAGTTTCATTTTAGTTTTACAAGAGAAACCGACGACCTCACCTCTTGCTGTATCGTGTCGTGAGGAATGCGCGGAGGCCCGTGGGGCTGCTGGGAGACTTTGAGCATCAGATAATCGATGAGCTGCTCTCTGGAAGGGTGACGAGCCATTGAGGTCTGGCTCATCTGAGGACGAACAGAAGGGCCCATCTGACCATTCATCAAAGGCACCTAGGCGACAGAAACACACACTGATAAACAGACTGCTCGGCACATGTGTGCAAGCTCAGTGCTTTGCTAAATATTGACAGGTAAAAATCAAGTTGAAACCAGAAGTTTTGACAAATTTAGGTTTTTCTTTACTGGATGACTTGAATTACACCTACTTTTCTGTGGGGGTCCATGGTGTAGCTTTGTGGCCCTTGGGGAACAAAAACATCATCCTGAAAGGAAAATGTGGATAATTATTGCACTGAAATGACACACGCCGAACATCTACTTGGTACCTTTTCAATCAATATGCATGGGACATCAAAAGGACGACAGGGACATATAGTTTGCCTTGTGCTGACATCAAAAGCAAGACTTTAATTTGACATAAGAGGAACAAGGATAAAGCATATCAGTTTCTTTTTAATGGGGAAACATTAAATTGTGATTTGCTCAAATCAAGAACTAAGTGGACTGTGGTTAAGTTTACAGGAATAGAAGTTACACGACACACATGGATTAAACAGGATCAAAACTCTCCATCTATGCCAATTCCCACGTCTACGTCCTTAACACACACACTTTGGCCATCTTACCTTTCATCAACATATTTTTAAGTCCACACATGAAGTGGGAGGTTACGAAGTCAGGCTGATGTGATCAGAGGTTGGAGTGAAGATGACGGATGAGCAAAATTAAACGTTACAAATGCAGTTAGAGGAGGAGACATCATGGTTCAGACAGCCGTCACAATCACAAGACGAATTATTCGAGGTGAGATGGTGAGGAATACTGGGATGTTTTTGAGGGTTTTTTTACATTAAAGAGCACAGCATATTTAAAAGGGGCTCTTTTATCCCACTTAGGGGATGAAAAGTATCGATTAATGATCTAAAGTTGATTGAGCTTATTGATGTTACCCATCGATAAGCTGCCATTTTCTTAAAAATCTGAGTTTCCTCCAGTCAAGTGTTTGTGTTTCAAAACAGAACCACATAAAGTGCATTTTCTATCCCACACTGGACCCTGTTTCGAGCGTTTCTCTGGTATGGTGCCGCCATCTTTGTTTCTCTATCAACCGGCTCTGCTTTAGGATGTTTCTGCTGGATGGTGGCCAAACTACAAGACTAAAAGTAGACCTCAGTGGAGGTGTTGTTAGTTACTTGATAGGAACTCATTTTAATTTAATAAACAATTAATTTGCAATTAATTGTACATCGATCAATCGTTTGCATCCCAAGTCCCATCTGATGTTCGGCTTACATACAAATGATGGCTAAATAAGATTAGCTTTAGAAACATTTAAGCTTTCTACTGGATTTAATTATCTACTGGTTTATTTTCTATATTAAAAAAACAAAACAAAAACAAGGCCCCTGTTAAAAAGCTGCTCCCCTAATGATCACAGGGAACATGAAACTGGAATCTGTCCAGTTTTCACTGAAATCAATCACCACACATGAATTTTAGTAACAGGAAATCAGATGTTGAGAAACAGTAAACTCTGGTTTTCTATAAAAGAACAAGCCAAAGATAGCTTCTCAGGGTCTGATTACTTCTCAACATCTGGTGTACAAGGAAACAGACATTTCCTTTACTTTTGAAAATGATGTGAAACTAGCAGGAGCTGGAGCTTGAGCTGCTGGCGCTGGCTACAAGTTCACAGTACTCACACGGAAGCTCAGGGCTCCATAGGGCTGTCGGTCAGCTCCGCTAAAGGCCATGCCCCCTTGGCTGGCATGCATATCCCTACAGCTGCCGTAGTGAGACCAGCTCAGCGGAGAAGTATTGAAATTATAGGAGCGAGACAGCGCATTCTGACGACAAGGAAGCAGCCGACATGTCGGAAGGTAGCCATGCAATCCACCAAATGAGTGACAGATAAACAAAAAGATAAAAACATGGACAGATACAGTAAAAATCAGCATGCAGTGAATCAGAGGAGTTCTACTGATGGGTTAGTAGCCTCTGGTAAAACTATTTGTTAAACGGCTATTTAATAAAAATGCTTTAATTAAAAAAAAAAGCACTCTCATTGTTCCATGGCTTGCTTCAAACCTCACAGAAGATGCAAAACCTTTTTGTTTTGCATTAAATAAATATTTCCAAACAGTTACATATGTGCTTCTAGTGTCAAAATCTAGGAACTTGTGTTTCACGCTGCTGACCAGCAACAAGTGGGGGCAGGGCAGAACCAAACTCGGATCACTCTGGGCCTTTCTCTGGCATAAAAAGACTTTAAAAACAAAATTCATGTGATTTAGAGCTTGATGTGGGAAGATGCAGATGCATCTGTCTGTGGTGCAAAAGAGTATAATACTGTTGACAGTCTGCAACTCAAATTTAAGACTTTTAAGACATTTTAAAGACAATTGTATTTCCGCAGAAATGTACAAACTTTGTCTAGACTACTGGCAATAAATTTGCACTTATCCATGATAGACTCAAAAAAGCTAGCTAGCTAGCAAGTGTATGTTAGCAGTGAGTTAACAGGAACCGCAACGCAATGGAGACGTCCGAGTGCGACTCAAACCTTTTCTTGGCAGAAAAATCCAGTGAGAAAAAAACAATGCAAGATAAATTTTGTCTTGACTGGAATATTTAAAGACATGTGATTAACAAATTAGAGGCCAACTTAGTTTTTAAAGTGAATCATTTTAAGGCCTTAATCTTTTAGACACGACTTTTTAAGGAGGCATAGACACCCTGATATATCTGAATAGGCTGTAGAGTTGGTGAGAAGAACATAAACCTCTAGTTTAAACAAAACTATTTATTCAGTTAGAAAAACAAACGTTGAAACACTGAAATATTTTGGTCACATCAGCACTTTTCTTTTTACCTTCTCCATTTTCTTGGCTTCAATGTGCCGCATCACTTGGTCCCTCCAGTCAGTTGGCACCCTCCCTGGTCCCATCCCTCCCGACACCTGACCCGGCCCGTCGAGAAGCGAGTGCTCAGACTTCACCCTGGTGTTGGGCCTCTTGCTGGGGCTGCTTTGCTGGTAGCTGAAATCACTAACGGACATGGTCCTTTCTGGAAGCTCGTGGGGCTGGGGCCTGGCGGCGACGGGCCTGGAAGTGATGGGTGTGTCGATGCTGTAAGTGCGAGCGGAGAAGGGCCTCTGCATGGCCTGGCTCATTGCCAGTGGCCCCCTGGCGAGGGTGTGGATGTCCCTGTAGGTCATGTACTCCCCCTCGGGAGCTTGGACGCGCCTTGGGTCGCCAATGGAGACTGAGGAGGCGGAGCTGCCTTGCCGCTGCAGAGTGCTGCTTCGAGGCGGCCCACTGGCAGAATGAAGCCTCTCCTTGGTCCAGTCTCCCATGGGGGCCATAGGGACGCCCCTCTGCTGGGGCTGTAGAGTATACGGAGGTGCCTGGTTACGGTTTGAGTAGTTGGTGTTGGCGAGGGAGTGTGGATGAGGCGGGAGGTAGCCTTGGTGGTCCCGTTGAGCCCAGAGGCCGTCTTTAGGCACGGCGCTGCTCGCGTACTGGATGTTATACTGAGGGGGAGGGACTCCCATGCTCATGCTGGACGAACCCGGATATCTGCTGGTGCTGACCGGAGGGTTAGAGGACGACAGCAGGTCTGAGGAAGACGATAAAGAGCCGGGGTAGACCTGCAGATTCTGGTCGTTGAGTAACTGACTGGCCGATTTGCTCCGGACGATGTTCTGACCCTGAGCTCCCGGCCCTGGGACTATTCTACCCGCCGCTGCTGCGGCAGCCTCGTCGTCCCCATCGAACGAGTACAGCTTCATCCCGCCCGCTTCTATGTTGCTGACGCTGTGGGATTTTGTCACTTGCGGCGGCAGCGGGCATCTTTTTTCCGGAGACAGCTCCTCAGTGCTGCGAGACAACGACATGTCGCTGCTGGCGGCCACACCCGTCGAGGCGGACATCTCCGCTCTCGTCCCTTGGCTTCTGTTCACCAGGCTGTTGATGCAGTCGCTCCCCTGCTGGTTCCCGTTCTGGAAGTCGTTGCAGTCATTGACCGAGCCGTTCTTTGCTTTGTCCAGCTCGCTGAACTGCGGGGCGTGGTACGGCGGCAGCTTGGTCACGTTCATATTGATCTGGTCCCACTTGGTGTAGGCGTCCCCCATTCCGTTGGTGATCCCCTTCTCAATGAAGGCTTCCATCGACAGGTCGTACTCTGGTGGGGTCTGCTGGGTTTTTAACAGGGTCTGGATTGACGGTTCTGAGCCATTGCCATTGTGGAGGAGAGGGGTGGTGTCTTTTGGCTGGTTCATATTCTCGTCGTCTTGTCTAGTAATATTTATCGCCAAGAGAGAAACACAGAATCAGACTGTGTGGAAACGGCAGGATGATGGCTAAGCTCAGAAGAAGGGAGCTTACCTGCTTTTTGGAAGGAAAGGCATCTTGGACTCCCTCTCTGGCGTGCACAGAGAGTTGTCCTGACTGCTGTCGGTGGTTAAAGACACAGAGTCAGACATCCGCGATGGCGACGAGCAGTTGCTGTTGTTCTGGTTGCTGTTGGCTACGGTGTCGTCCAGCAAAGAATCAGCATCATCTATTGAACAGAGATATCACTTTTATAAAGGTACTTATGTCTGGAAGATATGTCTCCAATTTTTTTTATACCAGATATGAATCAATTTTTTTTGCTCGCTTTCTTTTCTAAAGAAGAAATTACAGAAAATACTTTCAAAATGGGGATTTTATTTCCATCATTTCTTCTGTGTGATTTACCACAAAGTATTAGGGCCAGGCTACAAGAATTTCTGTTTCATTATAAGAATGTAGTCATAATATTAGCAGAAAAAGGATGCCATTTCACCAGGAATAAATGTATTAAGAAAAAAAATCATCAGGACCTTTATGTGAGCAGCTCAGTTTGTGTAGTTCTTTCTACTAAATAAAAAACTAGCTGGCTGCTGACATCAGTCTGAACCATGGAAACCCAAGAAGTTAATACTGCGATTCAATTGTCCGAAAATTAAATCTTCAAAAACCCATAATTTGATTAATTGATAGAAATCGATTTATCGGCCAGCCTTTCAGCATCACTGGAAAAAAAGAAAATTCTTAACATCTGAAATTAAATTTTAGGGTTTACCTTTTTTATCCTTACTTAAAGTCACTACTTTAGGCTGATTGATTGAAATCTCAATAAGTGGGGGTCTCATCTCTGCTATTTTCATCTCCTCTTCCTCTGAAAGCTCCTCGGTGTCCTAAAAATGAAGACAGGTCCTTTTAAACAGCTGGATCTTTTCTTCAAATTTTCTTTTTCTTTTTTGAAAAAGGGAGAAAACTGAGTAATCACCTCCAGTGTGTCCTCGTGGTTCATCATTGAACCTTCGGAAGATTTGAGGGGAATATTCTGGGAGCTGAAGGGCTCGGACGTTTCTCTGGATTCAGTTGCAGAAGAACTTTGGGGACAAGTGGAAGAGACCGGAGCGTCAACGTCTGATGCCACACCGTTGGGAAAGGGGCCTTCGATCACCTGTGGAACAAAATAGATTGATTATAGATTGAACGTTTTCATTTACATTAGGGCGGCAACTAAAGATTATTTGAATAATTGATTATTTTGACTTTTAATCAGATTTTAAAAATTGACACATTCTGCAGATTTTTCATTTAACCACTTAAACGTTTTTTCTACGATATTAGAAGTACATTAAAAAATACAAATATATACTTAAATACATTTTTCAAATAAACTGAGCATGTTATTGTATTCCTTTAGTGAGTGCTTGATCATCTGTAGCAAAAAATGCCCATGCAGCTGAAAAAAATAATAAAAATACTTCAAACCACATGTGAAAAACTCAGCACCTTCCTGCTTGACTTAACATCAGTACAATGTAAGGCTAATCTCTAGATTTATTTTTTTGGCTTAATCATGGAATTGAATATCAAAAAGTGCTTAACGGGAAATTTAGTTTTTACAGAAGTTCTTTTTTTTATCTTAAATGCAAAATTTGTATTTTTATTTTTTACACCGTTTTGGCTGAATTGCTGCTCTGAATATGTTGTTCTTTCAGCAAATATTGTTTTTTTTTTGAGTCTGTGTACTTGAGTTAATGATTAATCAACTACTAAACAATTTGCCGATTATTTAAT